>NC_027751.1:1522229-1576706 GCF_000695525.1 Brassica oleracea var. oleracea
CCACGGGTTCTGAAGAAACCTGAGGAAACGCCGAATGGACCTTGACGGCTCTAACATAACAACTCCGGAGCTCTCTGAAATTAGATCAATATGATATTCTAGCAGAGCTGAACCATAGATCAAACAGATGAATAACTCAAGAACTGACCGTTAACTTTTAGATCCCTCCGGTCATAATATAGTACTATATGTCCTCTATCCATAGACACCAAGTTTACTCTGATCGGACACCATTTGCTTAACCAAAGTAGCTTCATCTCCAGGCTGGTCGTAAACGCAAACCATAACTCTCAGAAAATAACTCGGAATAACGATCCGCTTGCAGGAGATGATAGATAAGAGAATTAACTACTTACTGAAAAATTTCCAGACTGAAAGATTTTGTTTCTGTCGACCGTTTCTCACTTACACCGAGACTGGTCGGAACTATCTTTGCAACTCAACAGCTTTATTCTTCGCCAAGAAGAAACGTCAATAACTTTCTAACCGTACGTCGATTTGACGATCGGATAGATGATCTGAAAAGCTGGCATCGAGATCTTTCCAATGATATCTCGCCCGTTTCCTGGTTCCTTCTGTATCAACGGTAAAACGCTGATGAAGTTGACTGTTCGCGAATCCGATCTGTAGATATCAGTCCCAAAGAAACAACCATAACTCTTAGATAAAAATTCCAAATGATGATCTGCTTTCTGATACACATAGATCTATGAGTGTAGAACATAACCTTAAAATTTAGCTTCGAAATACTCATATTTGATCGATCGTTCTTCTATTCCCCAAAACGTGTCTGCAGAGCTATACTCTCTCTTTTCGGATGATAGGATGACTTCTCTTTCATGGTGGCTATTTGTAGCTGTTCCGGCAGGGTTTTGCCATCCCCAAAAGTCTCTGTCAGAGGCCACCACGAAATCCCATCTTAAATAAGAAAACTTTAGGGTTTTCTGCAATATAATTAGGTCTTACTGGGGTAAATTTTTACGGGCCGAGATTAAGATCGTTACAAGGTCTCTTTTTTATCTCAATCTTTTGTTAGATTTAATGAGTAAAGGATTATGTATATAGTGTGTTACGAATATATTTTGGTTTTATAATAAGGGAAGCAGAAACACGTGGGAGAACATCCCAAAGAGGAAGCACACGCGGATCTTCATGCAAACCCCGATTCTCTTCACCAGCCCATGTGGTCCCTTCCTCCCTTTGTCCCCCTCCTTCTTTCTCTTTTGACCATGCAAATGAATTTTTTTTCATCAAATAAAAAGCTTTATTTCAATTTTATTGATTTATTTATTTCAACACCTTCTCGGTAGAAGTCATTAGACTCTCTAGGAAAGTTGTGCATTTTTGGGAAACTTATGTTTGAGAAGACAAAGTCTTTAATTAGTGTTATATTTCTTAAAAAACCAAAGATAAAGTGGTTATATAATAAAGTACAGTGTAGTTGATCAAAAAAATAAAATAATAAAGTAGAGTGTCTTGAATATTTGTTAGATATGAGTCATATGACTTATGTACAAGGTTTATACATAGGGAATAAAACTTGATATCACATGTTCCTTCTAAAAGTATTCATAAGTAAGAAGACCATTGCTTCTTTTTCTGTATTATTTAAAAGTAGCTTTTAACTGAAGATTCCTTAAGCTACAGTTTAAAGTTCGAGTGTAACAGTTTCTTTCTTAGACTCTTCTTTTCTTTCTCTCTCTGTTCTTTCTCTCCCGTGTGTAAATAAGGAGGAGAGAGAGAGAGAAGATAAGAGAGAAGATAGAACTAAAGTTCATTTCTTTCTCTTCTCCATCTGCTACTTCTTCACAAGCTCCTGTCTCCTCTCCTTTTCTCTGTTGTGAGTCCTCGAATGCTGCATGCAAGTCCTTTAACTCTCTTATACTGTCCTGCTCGTAGTGGTGCTTAGAACTTGATTTTGAGGTGTTTAGATTGACCAGGGTTTCTAGTTTTCATACCAGATAGATATTGTTTTAGTTTTTTGTTTAGAGGTTATAAATGGGTTCTCTTAGAGGAAACGTTGAAGAGCCTATCTCTCAGTCATTACCTAGACAAAACTCTTTATATAGTTTAAAGCTCCATGAGGTTCAAAACCACTTAGGAAGCTCCGCAAAACCATTAGGAAGCATGAACTTCGATGAGCTTCTCAAGAATGTCTGGTCTGCTGAAGCTACTAATCAGCCACGAGAAGCAACAGAGGCAGGGCTCTCTCGTCAAGGCAGCTTGGCTTTGCCTCGAGGTCTCAGCAAGAAGACAGTTGAAGAGGTTTGGAGAGAAATTCAACATGACAAGAACGGAAGCAGTGGTAATCCTCATGGTGAGAGGATAGATAATAATAATAATAATAAACAGCCTACACTTGGTGAAATCACACTTGAGGACTTGTTGTTGAAAGCTGGTGTAGTGACTGAGACTGTACTCCCTCAAACTGTTGTTAATGTAGCTTCAAATGAGCCATGGGTTCAGTATCATCATCCTCAGCATCAACAACAAGGGTTTATGCCATATCCGGTTTGTGAGATGCAAGAAATGGTGTCACCAATGAATATGATGATGGGTGATGCACCACAAGCGCATGGGAGGAAAAGAGTGGCTCCATCAGGAGGAGATATTGTGGAGAGGGTTGTAGAGAGGAGGCAGAAGAGGATGATCAAGAACAGAGAATCTGCTGCACGTTCAAGAGCTAGGAAGCAGGTTAAGAATGATGAAGAAAACAATAACAAACTTATTTGTTATAATATTGAATATTTTTGTGGTGATGAGCAGGCTTATACTCATGAGTTAGAGATCAAGGTTTCAAGCTTAGAAGAAGAAAACGAAAAACTTCGGAGGCTAAAGGTAAAAGTCCCATCTCTTCTTGTTTCTATGTTGTAACTTCGTTTAAATGGTAACCATTTTTATTAAGTGGTTTCTTTATGTTTTGAATATTTGATTTAATGGTAGGAGGTGGAGAAGATCCTGCCAAGTGAACCACCACCGGATCCTAAGTGGAAGCTCAGGCGAACAAGCTCTGCTTCTTTCTGATCTTAAGAGACTTTGGTTCTTTCTTGTTCTTCTTTATGTTGGTTCTTACTAGAGAGAGAGACAGCTTTGTTTTTGTTCTTTGTATATTATGTAAACTTTATTGACTCAGAACAATGTCTTAAATTACATTTCCTTTTGCTACTTGTTTATAACTTCTTTTAGGCCCAAAACATGATGATATGGCTTTTTGGTTACCCTCAACTGGCACAACAAATATGTGTAAGCTTCTAGGCACTGTATTGGTTCAAGCTTTTGAGTAGGAACACTTGTTCATTTATGTATTCAACAACATTACCTTACAGTGAAGAAATAAATTTTTGTTGTAGTTATTGACTCAAATTATGGAACTACAAAAATGACATCTAAACACAGTCAGATAAGGCTACACTTCAGAAGTGTCAAATACATAGAAATAAGATAATAGATTAATAAAGCTAAACCAGCGCGGGCTGGTCCAGTGATGATTACTTGAGAGAGCTTCGGCCCCAATACGGGAAGCCACTTGGGTTCGATTCGCGCTTGCCACCAGAGCATTCACATTCTTTCTCCGGGGAAAGGGGCAACCCACTACCCATTTTTTAACCACGCGTTAGTGGTCGGGTGGTAGCAAGGCGTTTAAGCGTCGGTAAGCAAGCTAAGTTCGACTCCGACTGCACTCAGATATCCCTAACGTGTGGCCACCGCTGATTTAACATTCCATCGCGGAAGAGCGGTTTACCGTTTTTTTAGATTAATAAAGCTACACGTTGGAAAACTTCGTCAAATTCAATTTTTTATGTTATGTTTTCTTAATATATAGCACATATATTTGATTATATGATAAATTGCTTTCAGAATTTCAGAATATTATTTTTATAATTTCTAATCTTATTAATAAAATTTGTTTGTATGTCGAAAAATCAGAATCAGGTTTAAGATACGTTTTGGGCCTTTAGTGCATGATTAATGGGGGGAGGGGGGAGTTCTTAGCGGAATATAAGAAACCGCCTCTTAACTTTTAACTAAAAAAACTAAGAACCGGCTCTTTCATGGTACATAGACATCGATCGCTCTAACTTTTAACTAAAACAACCTAAGAACCGGCTCTCAAAAATATGACAATTTTTCTTTATTAAATAGTTGCATCCTAAAGTTACATAAGATGATGGTCAAAGAGGTTAAAAATATTTTTTGTGTCCATTTTTCTAGAGAATAGAGATTTCATGTTAGTCCACTGATTTAGACAATATATGAAGTTTTATTAAATTAACTGTTAAAAAATTAAAGACAATACTCATGTACCATGAAAGAGAGTTTATAATACATTAATACAAAATTATAGTGAGGTTAGAAATTTGTAAACAATACTAAACAGAGAAAATTTCATTATATAGAGAATTTACCGAAAATAAGGGTGATGGTCAAAAATTATGAGATTTTGAGAAAAAAAATAAAAAATTATGACAATCTTGTTTTATTGCATAATTGCATCCTGACTGACATAAGATGATGGTCAAAAAGGTTTGAAATATTTTTTTGTGTCCGTTTCTCTAGAGAATAGATATTTATAGTGGTTAGTCCAATGATTTAAGCAGTATATAGATTTTGATTAAATTAATTGTTAAAAAAATTAGAGCGATGTCTATGTACCATGAAAAAGATTTAGCATACATTATTACAAATTTAGAATTTGTATAGAAAATTTTAAGCAACACTAAAGAGTGTAAACATCAATATAAAGAGCACTTACCGAAAAATTTAATTTTGTAGGGGTTAAACCTTCAGATTTTGAAAAAAAATCAAAAATATGACAATCTTTCTTTATGGAATAATTTCATCCTAAAGTTACATAGGATGATGGTCAAAGAGGTTTAGAATATTTTGTATCCGTTTTTCTAGAGAATAGAGATGTCATAGTGGTTAGTCCACTCATTTGGCCAATATATGAAATTTTATTAAATTAATTGTTAAATAATTAAAGACAATACTCATGTACCCTGAAAGAGAGTTTAGAATACATTAATACAAATGCATAATGTGGTTAGAAATTTTTAAACAACACTAAAATGCGTTAACTTCATTATATAAGGAATTTACCGAAAACTCAATTTCGTAGGGGTTAACCTCCAGATTTTGAGAACAAATAAAAAAATATGACAATCTTGTTCTATTGCATAAGTGCATCCTGAACTTAAATAGGATGATGGTTAAAGAGTTTTTAAATCTTTGTTGTGTCTATTTCTGTTGAGAATATATATTTTATAGTGATTAGTCCCCTGATTTAAGCAGTATATAAAGTGTTACTAAATTAATTGTTAAAAAATTAGAGCGATGTCTATATACCATGAAAGAAGGGTTATCATACATTTATACAAATTTAGAGTTTGGTTAGAATATGTTAAGCAACACTAAAGGGTGTAAACTTTCATATATAGAGCATTTACCGAAAAACTCAATTTTGTAAGGGTTAACCTTCAGATTTTGAGAAAAAAAAATCAAAAAATGAAAATATTGCTTTATTGCATAGTTGCATCTTGCACTGACATAGTATTATAGGCAAAGATGTTTGGAATCTTTGTGTGCCCGTTTCCTTAGAGAATAGGCATTTCATAGTGGTTAGTCCACTAATTTAGACAATATATGAATTTTTATTAAATTAATTGTTTAATAATTAGAGAGAATACTCATGTACCATGAAAAAGTATTTAGAATATATTAAGACAAATATAGAATGTGGTTAGAAAACTGTAAAGAACAATAAAGAGTGTAAACTACATTTTATAGAGCATTTACCGACAACCCTATTTCGTAGGAGTGTGAACCTTTAGATTTTGAGAAATAATCAAAAATATTACAAAACTGTTTTATTGCATTGTTTCATCCTGCATTGACAAATGATGATGGTCAAAAAGGTTTGAAATATTTTTTGTGTTCGTCTCTCTGGAGAATATAAAGGTTAGTCCACTGATTTAAGCAGTATAAAAAGTTTTATTAAATTAATTGTTAAAATATTTGAGCGATGTCAATATACCGTGAAAGAGAGTTTAGCATAAATTAATGTATAATGTTGTTAGAAATTTTTAAACAACTCTAAAGAGTGTAAACTTCAATATATAGAGCACTTACTCAAAAACTAAATTTCGTAGGAGTTAGCCTTCAGATTTTGATAAAATCAAAAATATGAAAATCTTGCTTTATGGAATATTTGCATCCTAAATTGACATAGGATGATGGTCAAAGAAGTTTGAAATCTTTATTGTTTCCGTTCTCTAGAGAATAGAGATTTCATGTTAGTCCACTGATTAGGCAATATATAAAGTTTTATTAAATTAGCAGTTAAAGAATTAAAGACAATACTCATGTACCATGAAAGAGAGTTTAAAATACATTAATACAAATTTATAATGTGTTTAAAATTTTTTAAGCAATACTAAACAGAGAAAATTTCATTACATAGAGTATTTACCGAAAATCAAATTTCGTATGGGTAAAACCTTCAGATTTTGAGAAAAATTCAAAAATTATGACAATCTTGTTTTGTTGCATAATTGCATCATGCACTGACATAGGATGATGGTCAAAAAGGTTTGAAATATTTTTTTTTGTCCATTTCTCTAGAGAATAGATATTTATAGTGGTTAGTCCAATGATTTAAGCAATATATAGATTTTTATTAAATTAATTGTTAAAAAGATTAGAGCAATGTCTATGTACCATGAAAGAGATTTAGCATACATTATTACAAATGTAGAATGTGTCTAAAAAATTTTAAGCAACACTAAAGAGTGTAAACATCAATATAAAAAGCACTTACCGAAAAACTTAATTTCATAGGGGTTAACCTTCAGATTTTGAAAAAAATTCAAAAATATGACAATCTTGTTTTATTGCAAAGTTGAATCCTGCACTGGCTTAGGATGATTTTAAAAGAGATTTGGAATTTTTTTGTGTTTTTCTCTAGAGAATAGAGATTTCATAGTGGGTTTAGCCCATTGATTTAGGCAATATATGAAGTTTTATTAAATTAACAGTTAAAAATTAGAGACAATACTAATGTACCCTGAAAGAGAGTTTATAATTTATTAATACAAATGTATAATGTGGTTATAAATTTTTAAACACCACTAAAGAGTGTAAATTTTATTATATAGAGCATTTACCGAAAACTCAATTTTGTTGGCGTTAACCTTCAGATTTTGATAAAAATTCAAAAATTATGATCAATCTTGTTTTATTGCATAGTTTCATCCTGAACTGACATAGGATGATGGTCAAAGAGGTTTGAAATCTTTTTTATGTCAATATCTCTAGAGAATATATATTTCATTGTGGTTAGTACACTTATTTAGGAAATATATGAAGTTCTATTAAATTAACCGTAAAACAATTAGAAACAATACTCATGTACCACGAAAAAGAGTTTAGAATACATTAATACAGATGTAGAATGTGGTTAGAAATTTTAAAACAACACAAAAGAGTGTAAACTTCATTATATAGAGCTTTTACTGAAAACTCAATTTTGTAGGAGTTAACTTTCAGATTGCGAGAAAAACTCAAAAATTATAGCAAAACTTTTTTATTGCATAGTTGCATCATGTACTGACATAGGATGATGGTCAAAGAGAATTGAAATTTTTTTTGTGTCTGTTTCTCGAGAGAATATATATTTATAGTGGTTATTCCACTGATTTAAGCAATATATTGAGTTTTATTAAATTAAATGTTAAAAACTTGAGCGATGTTTATGTACCATAAAAGAGAGTTTAGAATAAATTAATACAAATTTATAATGTGGTTAGAAATTTTTATACAACACTGAAGAGTGTAAACATCAATATAAAGAGCACTTAACGAAAAACTTAATTTCATAGGGGTTAACCTTAAGATTTTGAGAAAAATTCAAAATATGACAATCTTGCTTTATTGCAAATTTGCATCTTGCACTGGCATAGGATGATTTTCAAAGAGTTTTGGAATTTTTTTGTGTCTTTCTCTAGATAATAGAGATTTCATAGTGGTTAGTCCACTGATTTAGGCAATATATGAAGTTTTATTAAATTAACAGTTAAATTAATTGTAAAACCATTAGAGACGATACTCATGTACCACGAAAGAGAGTTTAGAATACATTAATGTAAATGTAGAATGTGGTTAGAAATTTTTAAACAACACAAAAGAGTGTAAGCTTCATTATATAGAGCATTTACCGAACACTCGATTTCGTAGGAGTTAACCTTCAGATTAAGAGGAAAATTAAAAAATTATAACAAAACTTTTTTATTGCATAGTTGCATCCTGTACTGACATAGGAAGATGGTCAAAGAGGTTTGAAATCTTTTTTTGTGCCTGTTTCTCTAGAGAATATATATTTTATAGTGGTTAGTCCACTAATTTAGGCAATATATGAAGTTTTATTAAATTAACAGTTAAAAATTAGAGAAAATACTAATGTACCATGAAAGAGAGTTTAGAATATATTAATAAAATGTATAATGTGGTTATAAATTTTTAAACACCTCTAAAGAGTGTAAATTTCATTATATAGAGTATTTACCGAAAAACTAAATATTTCATAGGGGTTAACCTTCAGATTTTGATAAAAATTCAAAAATTATGACAATCTTGTTTTATTGTTTCATCTTGAATGGACATAGGATGATGGTCAAAGAGATTTGAAATCTTTTTTTTTCTTGACGTCAAAAGGCCATTCTATTACTCAAACTTGAGGTGGTCTGGTAACCAGACCGGAATAGAACAACCGATAAAATGTAACTCCCTATGGAAGGATCTAGCAGTCTTAGCTAAAAAATCTGAAATCTGATTGCGCGCTCGTGGAACATGAATGATGTTGAAATCCGGGAAGCATATTTGTAGTGTCTCTATCCTCTCCAATTCCGTCGCAAAGCTTGGCCAAGCATGAGGTTCCTTTATCATTGCAATCAGCTCTTTACAGTCTGTCCTAAATATTTGGCATGTTGAATGTTGAAGCATATTCTCCATTGCCCACCGCATTGCTTCTACTTCCGAAATCTTTTTTTTTTTGTCAATTTCTCTAAAGAATATATATTTCATGGTGGTTAGTACACTTATTTAGGAATTATATGAAGTTCTATTAAATTAACTGTAAAACAATTAGAGACGATACTCATGTACCACGAAAGAGTGTTTAGAATACATTAATACAAATGTAGAATATGGTTAGAAATTTTTAAACAACACAAAAGAGTGTAAACTTCATTATATAGAGCATTTACTGAATACTCAATTTCGTAGGAGTTAACCTTCAGACTGAGAGAAGAATTCAAAAATTATAAGAAATCTTTTTTATTGCATAGTTGCATCCTCTACTGACATAGGATGATGGACAAAGAGGTTTAGAATATTTTTTGTGTCCGTTTTTCTATAGAATAGAGATGTCATAGTGGTTAGTCCACTCATTTGGGCAATATATGAAGTTTTAATAAATTAATTGTTAAAAATTAAAGACAATACTCATGTACCTTGAGAGAGAGTTTAGAATACATTAATACAAATGCATAATATGGTTAGAAATTTTTAAACAGCACTAAAATGTGTTAACATCATTATATAAGGAATTTACCGAAAACTCAATTAAGTGGGGGTTAACCTTCAGATTTTGAGAAAAAATCAAAAAATATGACAATCTTGTTTAATTGCATAAGTGCATCCTGAAGTCAAATAGGATGATTGTTAAAGAGTTTTTAAATCTTTGTTGTGTCCATTTCTCTAGAGAATATATATTTTATTAGTCCCCTGATTTAAGCAGTATATAAAGATTATTAAATTAAATGTTAAAAAATTAGAGCGATGTCTATATACCGTGAAAGAAGGTTTATCATACATTAGTACAAATTTAGAATGTGGTTAGAAAATATTAAGAAACACTAAAGGTTGTAAACTTCCATATATAGAGCATTTACCGGAAAAAACTCAATTTCGTAGGGGTTAACCTTCAGATTTTTGAGAAAAAAAATCAAAAAAATGAAAATATTGCTTTATTGAATAGTTTCATCTTGCACTGACATAGGATTACAGTCAAAGATGTTTGGAATCTTTTTGTCCCCGTTTCTTTAGAGAATATACATTTAATAGTGGTTAGTCCACTAATTTAAACAATATATGAAGTTTTATTAAATTAATTGCTTAATAATTAGAGAGGATGCTCATGTACCATGAAAAAGTATTTAGAATATATTAAGACAAATGTAGAATGTGGTTAGAAAACTCTAAACAACAATAAAGAGTGTAAACTTCATTTTATAGAGCATTTACCAACAACCCGATTTCGTAGGAGTGTTAACCTTTAAATTTTGAGAAAAAATCAAAAATATGACAAACTTGTTTTATTGCATAGTTGCATCATGCACTGACAAATGTTGATGTCAAAAAAGTTTGAAATATTTTTTTGTGTCCTTTTCTCTAGAGAATAAATATTTTATAAGAGTTAGTCGACTGATTTAAGTAGTATAAAAAGTTTTATAAAATTAATTGTTAAAATGTTTGAGGGATGTCTATGTACCGTGAAAGGTAGTTTAGCATAAATTAATGTATAACGTGGTTATAAATTTTAAACAACACTAAAGAGTGTAAACTTCATTATATAGAACGCTTACTGAAAAACTAAATTTCGTAGGGGGTTAACCTTCTGATTTTGATAGAAAATCAAAAATATAAAATCTTGATTTATGGAATAGTTGCATCCTAAAGTGATATATGATGATGCTCAAAGAGGTTTAGAATCTTTATAGATTTCGTTTCTCTAGAGAACAGAGATTTCATGTTAGTCTACTGATTTAGACAATATATGTTGTTTTTTAAATTAATAGTTAAAAAATTAAAAACAATACTCATGTACCATGAAAGAGAGTTTATAATACATTAATACAAATTTATAATTTGGTTAGAAATTTTTGAACAATACTAAACAGAGAAAATTTCATTATATAGAGCATTTACCGAAAATCAAATTTCGTACGGGTGTTAACATTCAGATTTTGAGAAAAATTTAAAAATTATGACAATCTTGTTTTATTGGATAATTTCATCATCCACTGACATAGGATGATGGTCAAAAAAGTTTGAAATCTTTTTGTGTGTCTGTTTCTCTAGAGAATATATATTTTATAGTGGTTATTCCACTGATTTAAGCAGTATATTGAGTTTTATTAAATTAATTGTCAAAAATTTGAGCGATTGTTTATGTACCATAAAAGAAAGTTTAGAATAAATTAATACAAATGTATAATATGGTTAGAAATTTTTATACAACACTGAAGAGTGTAAACTTCAATATATAGAGCACTTACCGAAAAACTAAATTTCATAGGGGGTTAACCTTCAGATTTTGATAAAAAAATTCAAAATTATGTCAATCTTGCTTTATGGAATAGTTGCATCCTGACGTTACATAGGATGATTGTCAAAGAGGTTTAGAGTATTTTTTGTGTCCGTTTTTCTATAGAATAGAGATGTCATAGTGGTTATTAAACTAATTGTTAAAAAATTAAAGACAATACTCATGTACCTTGAAATAGAGTTTAGAATACGTTAATACAAATGTATAATGTGGTTATAAATTTTTAAACAACACTAAAATGTGCTAACTTCATTATATAATTAATTTACCGAAAACTCAACTTCGTTGGGGTTAACCTTCAGATTTTGAGAAAAAAAAACAAAAAATATGACAATCTTTTTTTACTGCATAAGTGCATCCTGAACTCAAATAGGATGACGGTTAAAGAGTTTCTAAATCTTTGTTGTGTCCATATCTCTAGAGAATATATATTTTATAGTGGTTAGTCCCCTGATTTAAGCAATATATAAAGTTTTATTAAATTAATTGTTAACAAATTAGAGCGATGTCTATATACCATGAAAGAAGGTTTATCATATATTATTAAGAATTTAGAATGTGGTTAGAAAATATTAAGCAACACTAAAGGGTGTAAACTTCCATATATAAACCATTTACCGGAAAAACTTAATTTCGTAGGTGTTAACCTTCAGATTTTGAGAAAAAATCAAAATATGGAAATATTTTTTTATTGCATAGTTGCAGATTTTACAGACATATGATTATAGTCAAAGATGATTGGAATCTTTTTGTACCCGTTTCTTTAGAGAATAGACATTTCATAGTGGTTAGCCCACTAATTTAAGCAATATATGAAGTTTTATTAAATTAACTGTTTAATAATTAGATAGGATACTCATGTACCATGAAAAAGTATTTAGAATATATTGTGACAAATGGAGAATGTAGTTAGAAAACTGTAAACAACAATAAATAGTGTAAACTTCATTTTATAAAGCATTTACTGACAACTCCATTTTGTAGGAGTGTTAACCTTTAGATTTTGAGAAAAAATAAAAAAATATGACAAATTTGTTTTATTGCATAGTTGCATCCTGCATTGACAAATTATGATGATCAAAAAGGTTTGAAATATTTTTTGTGTCCGTTTCTCTAGAGAATAAATATTTTATAACAGTTAGTCGACTGATTTAAGTAGTATAAAAAGTTTTATAAAATTAATTGTTAAAATGTTTGAGGGATGTCTATGTACCGTGAAAGGTAGTTTAGCATAAATTAATGTATAATGTGGTTAGAAATTTTTAAACAACACTAAAGAGTGTAAACTTCGATATATATAGAGCACTTACTTAAAAACTAAATTTCGTAAGGGTTGTTAACCTTCAGATTTTGATAGAAAATCAAAAATATGAAAATCTTGCTTTATGGAATAGTTGCATCCTAAAGTGACATATGATTATGGTCAAAGAGGTTTGGAATCATTATTGCTTCCGTTTTTCTAGAGAATTGAGATTTCATGTTAGTCCACTGATTTAGACAATATATGAAGTTTTATTAAATTAACAGTTAAAAAATTAAAGACAATACTCATGTACCATGAAAGAGAGTTTATAATTTATTAATACAAATTTAATTTTTGGTTAGAAATTTTTAAACAATACTAAACAGAGAAAATTTCATTATATAGAGCATTTACCGAAAATCAAATTTCGTATGATTTTTAGAAAACTTCAAAAATTATGACAATCTTATTTTATTGCATAATTACATCCTGCAATGACATAGGATGATGGTCAAAAAGGTTTGAAATATTTTTTTGTATCCGTTTCTCTAGAGAATAGATATTTATAGTGGTTAGTCCGATGATTTAAGCAGTTTATAGATTTTTATTAAATTAATTGATAAACAAAATTAGGACGATGTCTATGTACCATGAAATAGATTTAGAATACATTATTACAAATGTAGAATGTGTCTAGAAAATTTTAAGCAACACTAAAGTGTGTAAACATCAATACAAAGAGCATTTACCAAAAAACTTAATTTTGTAGGGGTTAAGCCTTCAGCTTTTGAGAAAAATTCAAAAATATGACAATTTGCTTTATAGAATAGTTGCATCCTGAACTTACATATGATGATGGTCAAAGAGGTTTAGAATATTTTTTGTGTCTGTTTTTCTATAGAATAGAGATGTAATTGTAGTGGTTAGTCCACTCATTTGGGTAATATATGAAGTTTTATTAAACTAATTGTTAAACAATTAAAGACAATACTCATGTACCTTGAAAGAGAGTTTAGAATACATTAATACAAATGCATAATGTGGTTAGAAATTTTTAAACAACACTAAAATGTGCTAACTTCATATATAAAGAATTTACCGAAAACTCAATTTCGTTAGGGTTAACCTTCAAATTTTGAGAGAAAAACAAAAAATATAACAATTTTGTTTTATTCAAGAAGTGCATCCTGAACTCAAATAGGAAGATGGTTAAAGAGTTTCTAAATCTTTTTTGTGTCCATTTCTCTAGAGAATATATATTTTATAGTGGTTAATCCCCTGATTTTTAGCAATATAAAAAGTTTTATTAAATTAATTGTTAAAAAATTAGAGCGATGTCTATATACCAAGAAAGAAGGTTTATCATACATTATTACAAATTTAGAATGTGGTTAGAATATATTATTCAACACTAAAGGGTGTAACCTTCCATATAGAGAGCATTTACGGGGAAAACTCAATTTCGTAGTGGTTAACCTTCAGATTTTGAGAAAAAAATCAAAAAATCAAAAATATGAAAATACTTCTTTATTGCATAGTTGCATCTTTCGCAAAATAGGATTATAGTCAAAGATGTTTGGAATCTTTTTGCGCCCGTTTCTTTAGAGAATAGACATTTCATAGTGGTTAGTCCACTAATTTAAGCAATATATGAAGTTTTATTAAATTAATTGTTTAATAATTAGATAGGATACTCATGTACCATGAAAAAGTATTTAGAATATATTAAGAAAAATGTAGAATGTGGTTAGAAAACTGTAAACAACAATAAAGAGTGTAAACTTCATTTTATAGAGCATTTACCGACAACTCAATTTCGTAGGAGTGTTAACCTTTAGATTTTGAGAAAAAAATCAAAAATATAACAAACTTGTTTTATTGCATAGTTGCATCCTGCATTGACAAATGATGATGATCAAAAAGGATTTAAATATTTTTTGTTTCCGTTTCTTTAGAGAATAAATATTTTATAATAGTTAGTCCACTGATATAAGCAGTATTAAAAAACTTTAGGCGGGAATATTTGGACGACTTACATGTAAGTCGTCTGTTTTAATTTCTTTACCAGACGACTGAAATGTAAGTCGTCCGAGTAAAATGATCCGGTTAGGTTAAAACGTACATTGGTAAAATTAAAGGTTCGGTACGATGTGGACGACTGAAATATACGTCGTCCGGGTAAATTATTCAACAGACGACTGAAATATAAGTCGCCCACACCCTAAACATAACCCCTAAACTTAATTATCTAATTAAACACTTCATAAAACCAAATCAAACTTGAAAAGTATTTACTATACATAGAAATAAACACATATAGGTGAAAACTAATTTTTGAAAAAAACATTTTAGTTTTCCAAAATCTAACCCTAACAATACATACAATACTACAACATATGTTTGCCAAACTCCTAAACCAAAGTATTTCATGATTCACTACTTCCACTCATCTATCTTCAAAACAAATCAATTTTATCATATCTTAATTTATATCACTTAAAACTGTTTATAATTACTTGATTTTTATTTTTCACGCATCAAAATATTTTTTTACAAGATTTATAAATTATTTTTAAAATAAACCGGTACCAGACGACTTACACTTCAGTCGTCCAGACGACTTCCAACATCTCAGACGACTCAGACGATTTACTAGGGCTATATTCGTAAAAATGGCTTCTGTTTTTTTGTTTGGTCACAAGGGGCTGAGCTGTAATTTCACTAGGCTTTTAGGTTAGTTTTTCATTTGATTCAAGTTTGGGTATAGGTTTGGGATTAAAATCAAGTTGTGGGTTAGTTTCGGCAAAAACCCCAAATTTGTAACCAAAGAAGCTAAGTTTTGAAGACTAAAATAGCTCACTGACTGGTTGAGTCCAACACGAAAAGATTGTGTTTAGTTTTATTAAATTAATGGTTAAAATATTTGTGGGATGTCTATGTACCTTGAAAGGTAGTTTAGCATAAATTAATGTATAATGTGGTTAGAAATTTTTAACAACACTATAGAGTGTAAACTTCGATATATATAGAGCACTTACTTAAAAACTAAATTTCGTAGGGGTTAACCTTCAGATTTTGATAGAAAATCAAAAATATGAAAATCTTGCTTTATGGAACAGTTGCATCCTAAAGTGACATATGATGATGGTCAAAGAGGTTTGAAATCTTTATTGCTTCCGATTCTCTAGAGAATAGAGATTTCATCTTAGTCCACTGATTTATACAATATATGAAGTTTTATTAAATTAACAGTTAAAAAATTAAAGACAATACTCATGTACCATGAAAGAGAGTTTATAATACTTTAATAAAAATTTAAAATTTGGTTAGAAATTTTTAAACAATACTAAACAGAGAAAATTTCATTATATAGAGTATTTACCGAAAATCAAATTTCGTATGGGTGTTAACATTCAGATTTTGAGAAAAATTTAAAAACTATGACAATCTTGTTTTATTGCATAATTGCATCATGCAATGATATAGGATGATGGTCAAAAATGTTTGTAATTTTTTTTGTGTCCGTTTCTCTAGAGAATATATATTTTATAGTGGTTATTGTACTCATTTAAGGAGTATATTGAATTTTATTAAATTAATTGTTAGAAATTAGAGCGATGTTTATGTACCATAAAAGAGAGTTTAGAATAAATTAATACAAATGTAGAATGTCTCTAGAAAATTTTAAGCAACACTAAAGAGCGTAAACTTAAATATATAGAGCACTTACCAAAAAACTAAATTTCATAGAGGTTAACCTTCAGATTTTGATTAAAATTCAAAAATATGACAATTGATGGAATAGTTGCATCCTGAAGTTACATAGAATGATGGTCAAAGAGGTTTAGAATACTTTTTGTGTCCGTTTTTCTATAGAATAGAGATGTCATAGTGGTTACTCCACTCATTTGGGCAATATATGAAGTTTTATTAAACTAATAGTTAAACAATTAAAGACAACACTCATGTACCTTGAAAGGGAGTTTAGAATACATTAATACAAATGCATAATGTGGTTAGAAATTTTTAAACAACACTAAAATGTGCTAACTTCATTATATAAGGAATTTACCGAAAACTCAATTTCGTTGGGGTTAACCTTCAGATTTTGAAAAAAAACAAAAAATATGACAATCTTGTTTTATTGCATTAATGCATCATGAACTTAAATAGGATGATGGATAAATAGTTTCTAAATCTTTGTTGTGTCCATTTCTCTAGAGGATATATATTTTATAGTGGCTAGTCTCCTGATTTAAACAATATATCAAGTTTTATTAAATTAGTTGTTAAAAATTAGAGTGATGTCTATATAGCATGAAAGAAGGTTTATCATACATTATTACAAATTTGGAACGTGGTTATAAAATATTAAGCAACACTAAAGGGTGTAAACTTCCATATATAGAGCATTTACCGAAAAAACTCAATTTCGTAGGGGTTAACTCTTCAGATTTTGAGAAATAATTCCTTAGTGGTTAAACCTTCAGAATTCATTCACTAAACCTTCTGATTTTGAGAAAAAAATCAAAATATGGAAATATTTCTTTATTGCATAGTTGCATATTTTACAAACATAAGATTATAGTCAAAGATGATTGGAATCTTTTTATACCCGTTTCTTTAGAGAATAGACATTTCATAGTGGTTAGTCCAATAATTTAAGCAATATATGAAGTTTTATTAAATTAACTGTTTAATAATTAGATAGGATACTCATGTACCATGAAAAAGTATTTAGAATATATTAAGACAAATGTAGAATGTAGTTAGAAAACTGTAAACAACAATAAATAGTGTAAACTTCATTTTATAAAGCATTTACTGACAACTCCATTTTGTAGGAGTGCTAACCTTTAGATTTTGAGAAAAAATAAAAAAATATGACAAACTTGTTTTATTGCATAGTTGCATCCTGCATAGACAAATTATGATGATCAAAAAGGTTTGAAATATTTTTTGTGTATGTTTCTCTAGAAAATAAATATTTTATAACAGTTAGTCCACTGATTTAAGCTGTATAAAAAGTTTTATTAAATTAATTGTTAAAATATTTGAGGGATGTCTATGTACCGTGAAAAGTAGTTTAGCATAAATTAATGTATAATGTGGTTAGAAATTTTTAAACAACACTAAAAAGTGTAAACTTCGATATATATAGAGCACTTACTTAAAAACTAAATTTCGTAGGGATTGTTAACCTTCAAATTTTGATAGAAAATCAAAAATATGAAAATCTTACTTTATGGAATAGTTGCATCCTAAAATGACATATGATGATGGTCAAAGAGGTTTGAAATTTTTATTGCTTCTGATTCTCTAGAGAAATGAGATTTCATCTTAGTCCACTGATTTAGACAATATATGAAGTTTTATTAAATTAACAGTTAAAAAATTAAAGACAATACTCATGTACCTTGAAAGAGAGTTTATAATACATTAATAAAAATTTATAATTTGGTTAGAAATTTTTAAACAATACTAAACAGAGAAAAATTCATTATATATAGCATTTACCGAAAATCAAATTTCGTATGGGTGTTAACATTTAGATTTTAAGAAAAATTCAAAAACTATGACAATCTTGTTTTATTGCATAATTGCATCCTTTACTGACATAGGATGATGGTCAAAAAGGTTTGAGATTTTTTTTTGTCCGTTTCTCTAGAGAATATATATTTTATTGTGGTTATTCTACTGATTTAAGCAGTATATTGATTTTTATTAAATTAATTGTTAAAAATTAGAGCGATGTTTATGTACCTTAAAAGAGAGTTTAGAATAAATTAATACAAATGTAGAATGTCTCTAGAAAATTTTAAGCAACACTAAAGAGCGTAAACTTCAATATATGGAGCACTTACCGAAAAACTAATTTTCATAGAGGTTAACCTTCAGATTTTGATAAAAATTCAAAAATATGACAATCTTGCTTGATGGAATAGTTGCATCCTGAAGTTACATATGATGATGGTCAAAGAGGTTTAGAATATTTTTTGTGTCCATTTTTCTATAGAATAGAGATGTCATAGCGGTTAGTCCACTCATTTGGGCAATATATGAAGTTTTATTAAACTAATAGTTAAACAATTAAAGACAATACTCATGTACCTTGAAAGGGACTTTAGAATACATTAATACAAATGCATAATGTGGTTAGAAATTTTGAAACAACACTAAAATGTGCTAACTTCATTATATAAAGAATTTACCGAAAACTCAATTTCGTTAGGGTTAACCTTCAGATTTTGAGAGAAAACAAAAAAATATGACAATCTTGTTTTATTGAATAAAAGCATCATGAACTCAAATAGGATGATGGATAAAGAGTTTCTAAATATTTGTTGTGTCCATTTCTCTAAAGGATATATATTTTATAGTGACTAATCTTCTGATTTAAGCAATATATCAAGTTTTATTAAATTAGTTGTTAAAAAATTAGAGCGATGTCTATATAGCATGAAAGAAGGTTTATCATACATTATTACAAATTTGGAACGTGGTTATAAGATATTAAGCAACACTAAAGGGTGTAAACTTCCATATATAGAGCATTTACCGAAAAAACTCAATTTCGTAGGGGTTAACCCTTCAGATTTTGAGAAATAATTCTGAAGTGGTTAAACCTTCAGAATTCATTCACTAAACCTTCAGATTTTGAGAAAAAAATCAAAATATGGAAATATTTCTTTATTGCATAGTTGCATATTTTACAAACATAAGATTATAGTCAAAGATGATTGGAATCTTTTTGTACCCGTTTCTTTAGAGAATAGACATTTCATAGTGGTTAGTCCAATAATTTAAGCAATATATGAAGTTTTATTAAATTAACTGTTTAATAATTAGATTGGTTACTCATGTACCATGAAAAAGTATTTAGAATATATTAAGACAAATGTACGTAGTTAGAAAACTATAAACAACAATAAAGAGTGTAAACTTCATTTTATAAAGCATTTACTCACAACTCCATTTTGTAGGAGTGTTAACTTTTAGATTTTGAGAAAAAATCAAAATTACGACAAACTTGTTTTATTGCATAGTTGCATCCTGCATTGACATATTATGATGATCAAAAAGGTTTGAAATATTTTTTATGTCCATTTCTCTAGAGAATAAATATTTTATAACAGTTAGTCCACTGATTTAAGCAGTATAAAAGTTTTATTAAATTAATTGTTAAAATATTTGAGGGATGTCTATGTACCATGAAAAGTAGTTTAGCATAAATTAATGTATAATGTGGTTAGAAATTTTTAAACAACACTAAGAGTGTAAACTTCAATATATATAGAGCACATATTTAAAAACTAAATTTCGTAGGGGTTGTTAACCTTCAGATTTTGATAGAAAATAAAAAATATGAAAATCTTGCTTTATGGAATAGTTGCATCCTAAAGTGACATATGATGATGGTTAAAGAGGTTTGAAATCTTTATTGCTTCTGATTCTCAAGAGAATAGAGATTTCATGTTAGTCCACTGATTTAGACAATATATGAAGTTTTATTAAATTAACATTTAAAAAGTTAAAGACAATACTCATGTACCATGAAAAAGAATTTATAATACATTAATACAAATTTATAATTTGGTTATAAAATTTTAAACAATACTAAACAGAGAAAATTTCATTATATAGAGCATTTACCGAAAATCAAATTTCGTATGGGTGTTAACATTTAGATTTTGAGAAAAATTCAAAAATTATGAAAATCTTGTTTTATTGCATAATTGCACTGACATAGGATGATGGTCAAAAATGTTTGAAATCTTTTTGTGTGTCTGTTTCTTTAGAGAATATATATTTTATAGCGGTTATTACACTGATTTAAGCAGTATATTGAGTTTTATTAAATTAATTGTTAAAAATTTGAGCGATGTTTATGTAACATAAAAGAGAGTTTAGAATAAATTAATACAAATGTATAATGTGGTTAGAAATTTACAACACTGAAGAGTGTAAACCATTTTTTTATGGATGTTAACCTTCAGATTTTGAGAAAAAAACATAAATTATGGCAATCTTGTTTTACTGGATAATTGCTTCATGCACTGACATAGGATGATGGTCAAAAGGGTTTAAAATATTTTTTTTGTGTCTGTTTCTCTAGAGAATAGATATTTATAGTGGTTACTCCAATAATTTAAGAAGTATATAGATTTTTATTAAATTAATTGTTATAAAAATTAGAGCGATGTCTATTAATCATGCTCTTACTCCATAGATATTTAAGAGTTGGTTCTTATTTTTTTTTTAGTTTAAAGTTAAGAAACGGTTTCTTATATTCCGCTAAATAACCCCGTCCTAAAAACCCCCATTTGTGGAAGGCCCCTTAGTCTAGTGGTTTGACTAAGGGTTCATTAATGCTTCTACACCAGAAAGTCAACGCAAATTATGCAGATTACGGAGAAAAAAAATTACAAGAGGTCTTCAGCATAGTGCATGACATATCATCGAACATTGATCTCATAGGACGACTTGGAACGACGCAGTCAGACGTATATTCTCATATGGTAGTAAATTATCGGCTGTAAAATTGTCTATGTAATATTTATCAGCATTGTAACGGTATAATTAAGACGTTATATATATATACTTCAAGACTCGAAAATATATTGGAATATCCGAGAAAAAAAAGAAAAACCTCCATTAACGATGCTCTTTGTAACGGCCCAGTTAAACTGACTGACGCAGAAGAAAAAAAAAACACTCTCACTCCATTTTCGTTTCTTTTCTTCTCCGGCGTATCAACAGTGATACCATTCGGCTACTTCTCTAATGCAACACCAAGTATCCTCCTTTCTCCGTCCACTATCATCAGACTCTTCAAACACCATAGCCAGTCTATGCTCAAAGCGTAACTTCCGAGAAGCTTTCAATAGATTCGGACTCAACATCTTCTCAAACACATCTCTCTTCACCCCATTCATCAAATCATTACAATCCCTCCCGTCTACGAAACAGCTCCATTGCCTCCTCGTCGTCTCCGGATTCTCCTCGGACAAGTTCATATGCAACCACCTCATGACCCTCTACTCCAAGCTCGGAGCTTTCCCTTCCGCCGTCGCGTTATACGATCGCATGAACAAGAAGCATTACATGTCATCTAACATAATAATCAATGGGTATGTACGTGACGGTGATTTGGTTAATGCGCGGAAGGTGTTCGATGAAATGTCTGAAAGAAAGGTCACAACTTGGAACGCGATGATCGCGGGTTTGATTCAGTACGAGTGTAACGAAGAGGGTTTGAGGTTGTTTAGAGAGATGCATGAGTTAGGGTTTTCGCCTGATGAGTACACTCTCGGTAGTGTCTTTAGCGGATGCGCTGGGTTGCGGTCTGTGTTCATAGGTCAGCAGGCTCATGGCTATATGGTTAAGTACGGGCTTGAGTTGGATTCAGTAGTTAGCAGCTCGTTGGCTCATATGTATATGAGAAATGGGAAGTTGCGAGATGGTCAAAGTGTGATTAGGTCGATGCCTGTTCGTACTTTGGTTGCTTGGAACACACTCCTCTCAGGTTACGCTCAAGAGGGATGTCCTGAAACTGTTCTTTGTGAGTATAAGAAGATGAAAATCTCTGGATATAGGCCGGACCAGATTACTTTTGTAACCGTGCTTAGTTCCTGTTCTGATTTAGCGATCAGAGGTCAAGGTCAGCAGGTTCACGCGGAAGCTGTTAAGATCGGGGCTAGCTCCGTGGTAGCTGTGGTGAGTTCATTGATCAGCATGTATTCAAAATGCGGGTGTCTTGAAGACGCGGCGAAAGCTTTCTCGGAACGTGGAGATGAGGATGAAGTGATGTGGAGCTCGATGATCTCTGCTTATGGGTTTCACGGACGAGGGGAAGAGGCGATCAAGCTGTTTAATACCATGGTGGAGGAGACAGAGATGGAGATCAACGAGGTCACGTTTCTGAACTTACTTTACGCGTGTAGCCACTCTGGTTTGAGAGACAAAGGGCTTGAGTTGTTTGATACGATGGTTGAAAAGTACGGGTTCAAGCCTAGCTTAAGGCACTACACTTGCGTGGTGGACTTGCTCGGTCGAGCAGGGGATTTGGATCAAGCCGAGGCGAAGATAAGGTCCATGCCGATGAAACCAGACGCCGTTATATGGAAAACGTTACTGTCTGCGTGCAGCGTACACAAAAACGCAGAGACGGCGCAGAGAGCCTTCGAAGAGATTCTCAAGATTGACCCTAACGACTCTTCTTGCTACGTCCTCCTTGCGAACGTTCACGCCTCGGCTAAGCGATGGCGCGACGTCTCGGAGGTGAGGAAGTCAATGAGAGATAAGGACGTGAAGAAAGAGCCGGGAGTCAGCTGGTTTGAACACAAAGGTGAAGTGTATCGGTTTAAGATGGGAGATCGTTCTCAGTCTCAATCTAAAGAGATCTATTCGTACCTCAAAGAGCTGACTCTGGAGATGAAGGTGAAAGGATACAAGCCTGATACAGCTTCGGTGCTGCACGATATGGATGACGAGGAGAAAGAGTCGGACTTGGTGCAGCACAGCGAGAAGCTAGCGGTTGCGTATGCGCTCATGGTGTTACCTGAAGGTGTACCTATTAGAATAATTAAGAACTTGCGGGTTTGCGGAGATTGCCATGTTGCTTTCAAGTATATATCGGTGATCAAAAACAGAGAGATCACGTTGAGAGATGGTAGTAGATTCCATCATTTCGTTAACGGGAAGTGTTCTTGCGGTGATTATTGGTAACTTGGGGGTAGCAGTAAGACAAAGGTTGTGAACGTTTTAGTCACATGACTCAGATTCTTTACACTGCAGATTCTTGTTATTATTCATAAGTACCATGTGGTTAGTCATCTGAGGTTACATCATTTGTAATTTTGACAGATTGTGTGATTGCTCCATTTGTAATAACCCTCATCGAAAGAGAAACGGTTCATACTTTTGATAATTCGATTCAACACTACACTATGGGTAAGATTGGTTTCTCCGCTACCACCAGCAAACGCAGCTTTTGCGGTTGGTAGCGGTTGTTGGTGTTTTGAAACAATCACTCAAACTGCTCTAAACTTCATAAATTCAAAAGCTGGTCATAGTTAGCATTTGCGATTGCGAACGGTTGAGGGAGGATACAAAAATTTTCTTTTAAAAAAAAATATAAATACAAAAATATTCAATAAAATTTTTAAATTAAAATTATAAAAATACTAAAATATATCTATTATATTTTAATTAATATTATAAAATTTTAAAATAAAAATATTTTCTATAACTTTTAAAAATTTAAAACTATAACTTTCTAAATTTAATTTTTATATTTATTATAATATTATGATTTTTGATATTTTTATAATTATATAAAATGTAAATATTGTTAATTTATTATTTAACCGTTGATGCATTTGATATAGTTAATCAGTCATAAATATCTCGCAAACTCACTAATTTCTAACCGCAGAACCAGTCGTACAAATCTCTTAAAACTGATAGAAACCGCAACCATCCGCATTCGCAAACTCCCGTAACCGTAAGAGCAGCTGCTGCGTTTAAACGAGGCCCTATAACTTTACGACTTTACATGTGTTATAAACTAAGAGTATTGTCATGTACTCTGATAAGTGACCACTCCTTTTTTTTTTGGAACAACATCAATTTCGTAAATAAGAAGATGAAATTAGAAAAAAAGAAAAAAAAAAGAAAAAAAAAGAAGATGAAATTAGCCTTTGAGAGAAAACAAAGCGGTCAAACATCACTAACGAGAATATTACGAATATATCATCTGATAGATCATAAAACTATTTAGAATGATGATACATTGATGATGGTGCCAAGACAATGACCTCCTGATTAAATACCCTTCACAAAAATTCCAAACTCTATAGTAACTTTTTCACCACTGTATTTTTACCAAAAAAGTAAATTTGTATTGCAGGGAACATTTTAGATATTAGCTAGCATATAAATGCAACGGCACGATTCACAGTGGGTGTCTACGCTCATTCACTTGGTCTATGAACTCCATCATCTGGTTGATAGTACGCGATTTAATCCTTTGGAAACTTAAAATATTTGTTTATTAGTCCAGAATTATCATTTTTTTTTCTCACGCTTTACTTTCAATTGCACAAATCATTTTTGATAGGTTATCTATTTTTTAATTACTCCAACTTAAGCCTATTTAATTTTAGAATTTCTTCGGAAAAATAAATACACGTTAATAATATAGACAATCAGAAATAATTTCATATACACCGCCACATATTACAAAAAAGAATGTTGTAATAATATTAATAAATATTAATCTACAGTACTTTCCACACTCTCTTTTTACGTATATAAAACTAGGACAGAACCCACCGAAAGCTCCACAAACTCCATTAAAAACAAAAAGAAGACGGCGCAAAGGAAAGAACTAAAAAGATGCAACCAGAGAGTTCAGATCAGATGTTGTACTCATTCCTCTCTGGAAACCAAATCTCCGGAGGTGGGTACTGCGGCTCAGACGACTACTTGTCGACTATGCAGAGCTTATGCGGGTCATCTTCGTCTACGTCCTCTTATTACCCACTAGCGATCTCTGGCATCGGAGAAACGATGGCTCAAGACAGAGCTCTTGCTGCTTTGAGGAATCACAAAGAAGCTGAGCGAAGAAGAAGAGAGAGAATCAATTCTCATCTCAACAAGCTGCGTAACGTACTCTCTTGCAACTCCAAGGTATTATAAAGTTTTATATACACTACTAACACTCTTTCATGTGGTATATATATCCCCATATATATATACATATGCTTACATCTTATCAATTTTTAAAAATGTTTGAAATGGGTATACTAGGGTTTTGCATCTTTAGAATTTTCTTATGTTCCATTCGATTTTGTTTTCGCTGATGAATACTAGTTTTTCTTAACTAAGAAAACAATACTAGTTTTTAATTGATAAATCGTTACAGGATTAAAATAAATACTAATACTCTTTCTTACTAACACACATGTTTTTTATCAAAGATGATCCTTAGTTCTCATTATATATTCATTGATTAATTTTCACTGCATGTATGCATAGTCATATTAGTTATTTAAAACTTGCAAATAGTGAGAAGGTTTAGAAGACGAGGAAAAAAAAAAAAAGGTTCATGGCCTTTTCTGAATCTTGTTGGAATAGTATATCACTTTTTGGGAAAGTTGTCAAGCTTTATTCAGTTAAATTGTTATGATATGAATCAGATTTCAACTTCTTGATCCAAAACTCAGAAAAGCCTTTTTTCTAAAGATTTCATGTGTGTTCCATTTCAGACTGATAAAGCCACACTACTCGCCAAAGTGGTTCAACGAGTCAAAGAACTTAAACAACAAACCCTAGAGATATCCGAATCCGACCAAACTCTTTTACCTTCAGAGACCGACGAGATTAGCGTTCTACACTATGGAGACTATTCAAATGACGGTCATATAATATTCAAAGCCTCTCTATGCTGTGACGACAGATCAGATCTCTTGCCTGACCTTATGGAGATACTTAAGTCTCTTCACATGAAGACTCTTCGAGCTGAGATGGTTACTCTTGGTGGTCGGACAAGAAGTGTTCTTGTTGTAGCTGCCGACAAAGAGATGCACGGCGTCGAGTCTGTGCATTTTTTACAGAATGCTCTCAAGTCGCTGCTCGAGCGGTCGAGCAAGTTGCTGATGGAACGTAGTTCTGGTGGAGAACGGTCAAAACGCCGTCGTGCGCTGGATCAAATCATAATGGTGTGAGATGATGAGAGTACACTAAAAGGTCTTTAATTTATTTTTATATAGGGTATCATCATAATTAACTTGGTTATAAGTACCAAAACCTTTTTTATTGTTCCTACTTTATGATATGCTCTATGGTTTTAGTTATAAGCGTGGGAGTGTAAGCAAATGTTGTAAGTAGGTTTGGTGTGTTCTTTTTTCTTATCCTATTTCAAGAAGAAGATTATATATAATATATAAAGTATATTTTCCTGCTATTTTTCTATACTTACTCTCAATTATGTTTGAGTCGTTGGTGTGAGGACTTCTAGGTTTTTGAGATTGTAAGGATATTTGTCGACATAGAAAAATCTAATTAGTTTGCCCAAAAAAAAAAAGAAAAAGAAAAATCTAATTAGTAATAGTTGTGATTGGTAGTGAAGTACAAAAGAAACAATACTTCCACATATTACACTACATATGTGAATTTATACAACAAGTACATGGTGAATAGAGATCTATATGTTTGCATGCAGTTTCAGAGCGACCCTTATGTCACCTTTGTCCCCAAATGAATCCAGTCGCTCCTCCCTTTATTTGTTCATGTCTTACTAAATGTGTACATGTGACCACATTTTCTAGACCGAAGAATATATGCAGGTTTTGATTTCTTTTTCATATTTATATATAAGAAGTAGCACGTCTTCAAAAATAAATGAGTATTTAGTCTACTTCTACATATAACATGAGATTTTGACGAACTGAAACACTTTTAGTTCAGATTTATAAAGAATTAATTACTAATATTTAGTCTCGACTTTTTGGATCATATGGAAAAAGCGTACACATACGCATAACACAAGTATATACTACTGTATATGCTTGAGCTCTTACTCGAGTGGTAAAGACTGCTTAGCTCACTTCTTTAATTTGGCCTTAAAATTAGTGTTAGCTCCTATGGAAAATATATACAATATGGACAAGACAAAAAGATGTTAGATATTCGAATCGAAAGCCTCTCGGATTATATTCTTTAATCAAGTACGTATATATAGAAGACAACATGTATAAATACCTGGGATTATATAATATATACACATATATGTTATCTCCCATAATATGAACATTTGTTACATAGCATGAACATTAGTATTGCTCCCAGAAAAGGTTATCTAATACATGAGTTATTGTTGCTCAAAAAAAATACATGAGTTATTTGTTTTAGATAGTTGTGGGTGAATGACCTAAATGGTAGTTTTACACACACCGATACTCATATATATATATGTTATCTCCCATAACATGATTTTTTTACTAATATCATTTGTATTGTTCCACAAAAGGTTGATATAGTACATGAGTGATCATTTGCTTAGATAGCTGTGGATGAATAGCCTAAATTGTATATTCACACACTGATACTCAATACTCGTGTTCGTATATATAGTGGTTTAGTGGTTGAAAATCTCATGAAGATATATTTGGATACTCATGCACATATAATGGTTCAATAGTTTGAACAACTTTGAAGATATATATATACACTAGGATAAATAAGAAAAAAAAAAAGAAACTACACGTTTTGTATTTCGAAATAGGACATATGAATCAATTAACTCAATAACAAACTTATAAGTAGAAATCATTTCATTGTGATATAGTGGATATTTAATTCATTTTGAATTTGATTATAAGAATAAGAATTCGAGTTTGAGTAATAGATTTTTTTTGCTTTATTTGTTGTTTTATTCCGGTCTGGATAATAATAATAAGAATTCGAGTTTTTCTAACGTGGTTTTCAACTATTGGTTGGTTATTATTATGTCTTTAAATGAGAAATGCTCCAAAATTTTGAGTTTTGGTTTGAGATCTCCTAATCATCGAAAACAGCTTTAGTGAATTATTATGAGTTGTATAACATGAATAGGATGAGAATGTGTGGATTAAAGATTTAAAGAAAGGAGAAGCGTGAGAAAAGGGGACTGACAAAAGGAAGGAGAATTGATGGGCCATTGGCTCTATGAGACAAAAAAGACCGACCCTTCTCATCACTCTCCCTTTTTCCCTTTTCTCTCTTTTTCTTATAATTGTTTCTTAGTTTTCTGGAGAATTTAATAAAGTATATTGAAGAAAACTAAGAAGAAGAAGAAGAAACAAAAGGTGGAGAAAGTTTGTCCATGGAGCGTGATGGTTTTGGGGCAGCTCGTGTCCCCTCTATACTTAACCTCTCGACCAAAAAGTATAGAAGTCTTCATAGCTTTGGCACTATTTTTATTATTAAAGTTAAATTTGTAATTCATCTCAATTAATAGTAAAACAACCTTCAAGTTTTTAAAAACCCTTTTAACATTTATGGGTATTGTGACAAAATTAATCATGAATCATTAACCTCACACGTTAGTGTCTCATCGTGTGAACATGTGAGTCCCCCCCTTTCTTATCTTACCACACTATTTTGACCATCCTATTTCGTTTTTGAATATTACTACTATTTTGTGTGTTTGCTTTATTTTATTTACAATTCACAAACAAGCAAATATGAGTTGTCATACTACACGTCAAATATGTGTTTTTCTTTTTGTTTTCATGTGATCTTGCTGTCTGTCTTGTTCAGGTTTTCTTGTTTATCGACCCGCAGAAATGTTGGAACCTTTTCACGTACTACAGGGTTTACCGGGAATTTCCTAAAATGCTGAAGTAGCAACCTCAGCGTAATATTCGGTATCGTTTTAATGCAGAAATTGGTTTTCTTTTGACACAAATGTTTTAGAAAGCTTCTTCAGAAATGAACTATAACTAGTTCATTCGACTTGTAAAACAAATTGAGTTGTTATATTTGTGAATATATCACACTTAAGCTTTGAGTTTTTAATTATTTAAGCAGTTAGTATGTCAGAACATGTAGTCATGCTCAACACTTCTAATAGACGACTGACTGATCTAACGTAAATCTTTTATACGACTGATTTGAATTTTATCTAAGTCTAAATCTATATTGACTATGAACATATATAACCTTTAAATTTTATCTAAATGTTATTGAAATTGATAGATATTTTAAAATAAAACCATTAGTTAAATTATACACTATGAAACATCACAATATTTAAATTACACCCACATCTATATATTGTACCTGCGTATAAACTTGTTTTATATATGCGTGACTACTTTATCTAGAATACGTAACATGTCTCTTCAAAACTTTTGATAACTAAAAATTGAATCACGTATATATGCAACCGTACTTTTTAAGATATGTTTAGGGTTTCGTACGAGATTTACTACTTAAAAACTCAACTCTTTAGAGTGAGACAATCAATCACTCTCGATTTTTAAAATTGCACGTATAATTGAACTGCACGTATAAGTGCAGTGCCAGCCCTTAATATTTATTTCCAGACCGGAAGCAATAAAAAACAAGGCCTATTGGCTATTACTATGGAGAGACTCTAAATAATTCACCTTTAATAAAAAGGGATATGTAAAAAATGTATGCACAACAGCACAAGGAGAAATGCTAGTGTATATTCTGTACCCCCATCTCTATTTTGGCTTTCACTAACCACTAGGCTACTTAGGGTTCTTTGGAAATTTTTGGCCAATAATTTTCTTAAATTAATAAAGGCCTGGAGCCTGAGGTTCCATTGCTTCCCCTGAGGGCTGCCTCTGTATAAATGAAATGAACAAACTGTTCCTCTTTTCAATACCAAACTCTTGAATGGATTGATAATGAAAACAAATAAGAAAAAAGAAGAGAATAATAGAGGATTGAAGCCCATCTAAAAAGACTTGGACCCCTCTTCTTACGGTTTCCCGAGAAAGGCCCAAATTAGAGTTGAGTAGCGCAGTCCACTGTGACGGTGACTCTGACATGACAACTCGATAACACTTTTGAGTTACAACACCATGTCTCTACTCTAAAGCCTATGCCGTACGTCAAAGGCACCAACACTGCTACCACATATAATTAATCATTTTATACCATTTCTTTGTGTTAAAAAAAAATTACCATTTCTTACAAAACTCCAAGTAATTCACGGGAATGTCACTTTATAAAATTGGACGGCACCAAAACTGAATCGAAACTTACGCCTTTTTAATTTTTGTGATAATTTTCTGATTATATTTTGTAGATGCAACAAAAACCTAGTGAATACAATTAAGAAAATGATTTAGTTTAGAAATGACATACATAGATTGAAATTAGAAATGCAAAGAGGTGGCAAAAGCAAATGAAGTGAGAGAAAATTGTCAGGGAAAATAGATATTCTTCTGTTCAGTCCACTTTCATTGTTTTACTTCTAAGCCCACCGACGGTGGTTGTTTTAGGCATTCTCTGGTTTCCACTTTCTTTGGGCATTGTTTGTTTAGTTTATTATTTACTTTCAGAATCTTCTTTCGGTTAGGTTAGAACTTATAACTAACACGTTCAAATTCATTTATAATATTGCCATTTTGTATAATACTACTGATCTTGCCATCTTGATACTTTGAACATGATTACTCAATTATTATTGACTTGGCTCTTCTCAATGGTTTTTTTTTTTTAACTTTTGTATTGTTGACTGAGCTCTTCTGCATGGCTCAAGAAAAATAAGAACCCGTAACTAAAGCAAATTTTATTATTTGTTTGTATGATGAAACTTGTGGTACTCATTTTTTGTTTTTGTTTTTTCAAACTGACATCTGAACCCACTGAATTTTATAAACACTCCAGAGACTCGTTTCAATAAAAAAAAATCAGTCAGATCATTTGCCTTCCTAACTATCGAGTTTCTAACTCATTGTAAAACACGTGAGATAGTCACTATCTCACGCATTACACACAAAATGTATCTTTATGAAATAAACGAATGATGACTATTGATTGCATAGGATGTATACCCCATGAAATAATTAATGATAATATCATAGGATGCACAGAATTAAAATATGTATTTTCTTATCTTAGACGAAACCATTATTTAAAACGTGATTGAAATGTCAGGTGGGTTTTGTCCATACGTGATTAACTGCGGCATAAACATAAATATTTGAAAGAATTGTGGAATAGTTAAGCCTCTAATCTACTTAACCCATTAATTAGCAGAAGAAAAACAGCCTAGGTTGTACTGTAAAACACTCTGTCATGTAAAAATAAAACAAAACAAACATTCGGTTGATTAAACTATGCCAGCGACGATACTTGTTTTCTACGATAAGAAATTCATCGATGTATTCAAATCATTTGTGCCTAGTGGCTAGTATGCTAGTAGTACCAAACACAAACTATTGTTTATTAATCTATTCATCTCGGTTTTGACGTGTAAGTAAATTCATACATGTTGTTTTCAAAGTTTGAGTAGGCAAATAAAAATTGGAAATGAGATGTGGCAAGAAACCAATAACCAAAATCTGGAGAGCTTAATTTATGTCTCAGTCTGTAAAAATGCAAAGAAATTTGAATGTTGTATAGTATATTAATATGTAATATTCATGTTAATAATTCTACAAGAAACATATATATAATTAGATATGTGGATTTTGGGTGTAAGTTTACGTATGTAGTTAGTAAAAATTAAGCAAATCTCATATAATTATTTTTTGCTTTTGAAAGAAAAATATTTTACTTAAGAAATTTGTTTTTACAAGAGATAAAATTTATGTTTTCTATACATTATTTTAAATAGGTTAATAACAGTTAATAATAAACTTATTTACTATCAAATTTTAGTGTGTGTTTAATATGCATAAAAATACAAAACATATACTATGAGAGGAAGTATTTGCTAACATAGTATATGAAAACTAATTATGCCTTTCATCGGGTAGCTTTCTTTTTATCAAGTGCCAACTTCGAGACTATGTGCTCCTTTATCAGTCTGGCATGATTCTACAACTCTTTTTGGACTCTTTGTTTGTAATTATACTTATACCAAATACCAAATTGGGCAGTGCAAATACTCAAGATAAGGTTGCCGTGAGTCTTGACAATACTTTGTCAATTTTCTTTTTATAGACTCGTCTATTCTCCTCCCCCACTCTATCTAAAACCTAAAATCTCTTTATATTATGATAAGCCCTGATAACAAACGAACTTGTAATAATTTTGCACATATGTTAGCAAGGAAAGGCCACCAAATAGTGCTTGTATTATCACCATCTTGGTTAACTCCAATTTTGTATTTATGTTACCAAGTTAATAAAATTCTAACTGTTGGAAAAAAACCCATATATAACCTACTAAACATCACAAAACTCTTCCTTCATTCTTGGCAACCAAACATCACATTATTCCCATTTAACAAAAGATATGGCAAGAGGGATATATATGTATGTTAAACTACATTAAAAATAAATTAAAATAAAAAAGTAAACCAATCAAAGCTTTTGCTTCCTTTTTTTTTTATTCTATCACCTTTATTCCTCTCTCTCTCTCTACCTTTTTTCTTCTTGTTGTTACTGTGAAAGCATCTTCTTTTCTCTTTTTTTCATCCTCGAGAACACTTTGCTTTTGCTTCGCCTAGTGTATTTACTCAACTTTCCCTTCCGATTGGTATGAATATCGCTTCCCCTCCTTCACCTTCTCCTTCCACTTTGCGTGTGATCTAATCCCTAAACCGAGTTCTCGAAAGTTTCTATTTTTCTCGTCGTTCGAATCGAAAAGTCTCAATCTTTCTCCCCTTCTCAAGCCATGGGGATGTGCCACGGCAAACCCATCGAGCACCAATCAAAACAGAGCCTCCCATCTCCCGACGAACCTCAGCCTCCTCCTCCTCCTCCTCCGGCGAAATCCTCCGGCTTTCCGTTTTACAGCCCAAGCCCTTTACCCAGCTTGTTCAAATCCTCCCCCGCCGTCTCGTCGAGCGCGAGCTCCACGCCTCTCCGCATCTTCAAGAGACCTTTCCCTCCTCCTTCCCCTGCCAAGCACATACGCGCTTTCCTCGCGCGTCGCCACGGCTCCGCCGCCAAGCCCCCCAACGAGGTCTCGATCCCCGAAGGGGAGGAGTTCGAGATCGGTCTTGACAAGAGCTTCGGGTTCTCCAAGCACTTCGCGTCGCATTACGAGATTGATGGGGAGGTGGGTCGGGGGCATTTTGGGTATACTTGCTCCGCTAAGGGTAAAAAGGGGAGCTTGAAGGGTCAAGAAGTTGCTGTTAAAGTCATCCCTAAGTCAAAGGTTTGATCTTTAACAGTTTCTGTTAATGTCGTGTCCGTTAATGTTTGGATTGTGCTCTGTTTCATTAAGTGCTCTGTTCTGATGTGTTAGGATTGTGCTCTGTTCATTAAATGCTCTGTTTTGGCTTCTCTATGTGAATCTACGTGGAACTGCTTTAAATGTTGGCGAATGATGTTTGATTTGTTCCAAACTTCCATCTAGTTTAGAGATCATGCTTATGATTGAACAAAGTTTGATTCTTTAGTTCGTTGTTTTTACTATTTGGTCTGAAACAGAGTTTTCAGATGATACTGATTAAACCAGCTACCAGCTATCTCCATTAGCTCGTTGCTTAGTGTTGTTATATGTTGTTGAGTTCAGATGACGACTGCAATTGCAATTGAGGATGTTAGTAGAGAAGTGAAGATACTGCGAGCTCTGACTGGTCACAAGAACTTAGTCCAGTTCTATGACGCTTTTGAAGATGATGAAAATGTTTATATTGTGATGGAGTAAGCATTACATTATTTTTCTTAACCTCATTTAATCATCTTGTGATGAAAAATACTTAAAATCTCTTGTTTTTTTATCAGGTTATGTAAAGGTGGTGAACTCTTGGACAAAATACTTCAAAGGTAATTTTTTTGGGGCTTTTGAACTCCCTTTGCTTATTGATGTATTGAATTTTTTGGGATTGGTCTCACATTAGGGGTGGCAAATACTCAGAAGATGATGCTAAACAAGTTATGGTTCAGATTCTTAGTGTAGTAGCTTACTGTCATCTACAAGGTGTGGTTCACCGTGACCTTAAACCCGAGGTACCTTTATACTCCCCTCTCTTTCTGAATAAGTGTCATTTTTTCTTGTTACATAAAAATGTCATTTATAGAATTTTATTATAAATTATACTTACTTTTAGTTTAATATTAATTGCATATTGGATTGATATTATAAATAATTTTATTTATCTCGTCAAATAGGTGTAATTTATAAGAACATAAATGTATTTAAATCATTTTTTTTAATCTGTGTGAAATGTCATTGTGACATTTTTTAAGAAATGATTTAAATTTTGGTGACACTTCACTTTCTAGGCCCCATCACATTATCATTAGTCTTTGTTACACAAAGATTGAATTATTCCACTAGTTTGTGCAAGAGTGATGATGACGCTTATGTTTTCTTTCTATTTGTTCATTTTCCTCTCACAGAACTTTCTCTTCAGCACTAAGGATGAGACTTCTCCTCTAAAAGCAATAGACTTTGGTCTCTCTGATTACGTCAAGCCAGGTCAGAACATGTGAATAACAATGACAAGACATTATATGTACCCATCTCGTTGTTAAATATGAAAACTTGACAGTGTTTTACACATGTTCTGCAGATGAAAGGTTGAATGATATAGTAGGAAGTGCTTATTACGTGGCCCCAGAGGTTCTGCACCGTACATACGGAACAGAAGCTGACATGTGGAGTATAGGAGTCATTGCTTATATTCTTCTCTGCGGGAGTAGACCCTTTTGGGCACGTACTGAATCCGGAATCTTTAGAGCTGTTCTTAAAGCAGAACCAAACTTTGAAGAAGCTCCTTGGCCTTCACTGTCACCTGATGCTGTAGATTTTGTGAAAAGATTGCTGAATAAAGATTACCGTAAAAGACTAACCGCAGCACAGGCTTTGTGTAAGTATATATAATCATAACTTCATCTCTATAGCATTATTTGAAGAATCATTTGTCTTTGTTCCTCAGGTCATCCGTGGCTAGTTGGCTCGCATGAGCTGAAGATACCATCTGATATGATCATATACAAGCTTGTGAAAGTGTACATAATGTCAACTTCTTTGAGAAAATCTGCTTTGCAGGTTAGTTTGATTCTAAGAAGCTGTGACTAATACTACTTGGTAGATTCAATTATTGAGAATAAAAGCGTTTTCTTTTTATTAATTGTTCCAGGCTCTTGCCAAGACATTAACTGTACCACAGTTAGCTTATCTGAGGGAGCAGTTTACATTGTTGGGGCCAAGCAAAAATGGATATATCTCCATGCAGAATTACAAAACAGTGAGTTCTAATCTCTTTTCATTTGGAACATCTTTGTGTGATTTTTGATTTTTTTTTTCATACAAAATCTCAGGCAATTTTAAAGACTGCAACAGATGCTACCAAGGACTCACGAGTCTTAGATTTTGTTCACATGGTAAGGAAATGAGACTTGAGCTTTATTATTAAGTTTGGTGGTTAAACGTTATTAATCTTTTTCTTGGGATGCAGATAAGTTGTCTTCAATACAAGAAGCTAGACTTTGAAGAGTTCTGTGCATCAGCATTAAGTGTTTATCAGCTGGAAGCAATGGAGACGTGGGAGCAACACGCACGGCGTGCTTACGAGTTGTTTGAGAAAGATGGGAATAGACCCATCATGATCGAGGAACTTGCATCGGTATGAATCTTTACCCTTTCTTACTCATGAAGAAGCAAACTTAAACTACTGATTGGTAATGAAAAATGTTTGTTAACTAACTGCAGGAACTTGGACTGGGGCCATCAGTACCAGTGCACGTTGTGCTTCAGGATTGGATAAGACATTCAGATGGGAAGCTTAGTTTCTTGGGTTTTGTCAGGCTACTACATGGCGTTTCTTCTCGGACATTACAGAAAGCGTAGAGGAGCAACGAACATTGTTTTAGATTGAGAAAAAGATGCAAACTAAAAAGTGTAGTTTTGTGTTTCTTATTGTATTCGTGTGGTAATATTTTGAGTCAAAAAGATTCAATAATTATGTCTCTGTGTGTGTAATGTGTGTGCCTTCAGATAAAGAGGAATGTGACATTCCATATATCTTACACAATCATATTGAATATGATCACCCTTAAAGGGATTGCTCCATTTACTTTAGATCTGGCAAAAAAAAACCTGAAATCTAAACCTAAACCGAATCCACATACAGTTCAATCCGACTTGTAAAAATATCTGAATGGATTTATTTATTATATTATTATTTGTGAAGTGATTTTTCGTTTTCAAGGTCTCACTTTCAAAGTTAGAGTGATTTTTATCGTTTATATTTTTAATGAATAAAAGATATAAATTAGTTACAAAAATGAAAAAAAAAAATTACTTTGATTAGATAAGTGATTAAATTTAATAATAACAACAAATATCCAAAACCTAAAAGATATATTTTAAACTAAAAGGATAATTTCTATATATATTGTGTTGTTATCTGAAAAATATTTTTTTTTATAAAAAGGTTAAAATTAAAAAAAAAACAGAAAACACATAATTAAATACTAACCAAGTAAAATTTATAATTTTATATAATTGAAAAGAGAATATTGAGTGACTTTTTAGATTTATTTATTAATAATGAATATAATGTAATTTCTTAAAAAAATATACGTAAGAGTTTTCAAACGAAAATATATATAATAATTTTATAAAACATAAATAATAATTTATCATTATAGTCTTTTAATTAGTAATGAATGTATTAATAATTAAATAAAATATTTATATCAGCATGCGTGGACGAAACACCTAGTTATTAAATATATTCAACTATATTGCATGGAAGCTTCATCGGACCTCCGTTTCCCGCTTCGGAATCGGAATCGGAACCTTATAGAAGCTTACGTAATCTCGCTTCCAAAACGCTTCTAAAATATTCTCTTTAAAAACATATTGAAAGCTTATGGTTCCATTTTGGAATTCCGTTCTTTAAAAAAAATACAATGTCATATATATAATCATAGTTTTTAATTTATATAAAATCCAAATTTTAATAGTAATGAATAGAGAGAATATAAATATATAAATATTAAAATTAATACTATAAATTGTCTTTATGTATTGAGGTTTTTATTAAACATATATCATATATTCAAATATATTTGTCAATTATTTATGAAGTATTAAAAATAATTAATATAATAATTTCTTTTAAACTTAATTTATGTGTATTTTCGCAGTTTTAATATGAAATCATTTCAAAATCATTATAAATGAATAAATATTTTATTTTAAATTTATATCATATAATTTTTAGTCCTAATTTTTTTTAAAAAAATTCTTATATTTATATTTATATATACATATGGATATACGCTTCCAACACGTACCCACTTCCTAATTTTTTAAAAAATCTCGCTTCTACGCTTCCGCTTCCACGTAGCCGCTTCCGCTTCCATGTAACATAGATATTCGAACATGAATTATTACTAACTGAATCCTAAATAAGTTTGTATACCAAATAAATCTTAGACAGTTATAAAAATATATTTGAACCCAAAATATTAGCAATCAAATTCAATCCGAACATATATAAAATTCCAAACAGACATAAGAGATTGAACCCAAAGAATCCGAAAAACACTATTCAGATATGAAAGGGTACCCGAATGTCCTCTCTATAGTTGCCAACATGTATCCTTCAATTATCGGTTTGAATTTGGTTTAGATTCGGTTTAGAATCAGTTGACTTTCCCCTAGTCGAAAGGGATACGGATCAGATCCATAAATGGGGATACAGCGACATCTGAGAGAGTCTCCGACAGTAGAAAGAACTTTTGTATGTTTTGTAGTCTTATTAGATACGTGCGCTGCTACACCTTTTACGTGTTGACTACTCTTTCACTGAAACATCTTTGGATCATGAGCAATCATCCGTAGACACGTGATCCTGTCCCCTCACATTCGCCGTAGAGACCCACGTGAGTACGTGACCATCCTTCAGATCTCTGATCCATCACAAAGACTATTCCTTTCTTCCTCCTTCCATCATCATCACTTCAATGGCGACGATGAGCAAAACCCATAGGTCCAAACCCACTCACGGATCCAAAAGACTCGTCCTTTTATCTCTCCTCGCCGCCGCCGCATTGCTCCTCCTCCTTTTCTCCTCGTCCTTCTCCACCAGAGGATCCGGTCTAGTTGATTACTTCTCGAGGTCTTCTCGCACCAAGAGACAACACAGCTTGTCGGACAAGTACTTGTACTGGGGAGACAGAGTCGATTGTCCCGGCAAGAACTGCGAGAGCTGCGCTGGTTTGGGCCACCAAGAGTCCAGCCTTAGATGCGCTCTCGAAGAAGCCATGTTTCTCAACAGGACGTTCGTTATGCCTTCTCGTATGTGCATCAATCCGATACATAACAAGAAAGGTTTACTTAACGGATCCGACAATGAAAGGTGAGAACTTTTCTTTTTGTTGTGTTTTGTACTTTAAAGACAAGAGATGGATCATGGATGTCTCTTTATGTGTTTGTGTGTGTGTTTTTAGTTGGGAAGTGAGTTCTTGTGCGATGGAGTCATTGTATGACGTTGACCTCATCTCTGAGAAGATCCCTGTGATCTTGGACGACTCGGAGACGTGGCACATTGTGCTATCGACAGGTATGAAGCTGAAGGAGCGTGGGATTGCGCATGTGAGTGGAGCTAGTAGGCGTGAGCTTAATGACTCTAGCCACTATGCAAATCTTTTGCTCATTAACCGAACCGCAAGTCCTCTCGCATGGTAAGACCAATGTGACCAAAACCGACCTTGAGATTTTGGAAACCGTAGGCGATTTAGTAAAAGATTCGATAAAAAAAAATATTATTTTTACATATTTGGGAGCTTATGTCTATATAGATTTCTTTCGGCTTTAACCAGGACCGGTCGTGAGCATTGTTGATTCTTGTATCTTTCTTGGTGTTAGGTTTGTTGAGTGCAAAGATAGAATTGATCGTAGCAACGTCATGCTTCCTTATTCGTTTCTGCCGAGTATGGCAGCACCAAGATTGAGAAATGCTGCAGAAAAGGTTAATGAAGTTTCCATACAATCTTAGCTTTTTGAAGGTTGTCTTTAGCTTTGATATCAAGCAAATTTTGGTTGAACAGATAAAAGCACAACTTGGTGACTATGATGCAATCCATGTTCGTCGAGGTGACAAACTAAAAACAAGAAAAGACAGGTTTAACGTTGGAAGAACACAGTTTCCGCATTTAGACAGAGACACACGCCCAGAGTTTATCATGAGCAGGATACAGAAGCAGCCACCAGGGAGAACTCTTTACATCGGTTCTAATGAGAGAACCCCTGGATTCTTCTCTCCTCTCTCTGCCAGGTAAAATCAAGTTTATAGGTTTACTACATGTTTGAATGTTCTTGCAAAGATGAGCTTAAGACTCTTGTTTAACACTACAGGTACAAAGTGGCTTATTCGTCGAATTTCAGTGAGATTTTAGATCCTATAATCGAGAACAATTATCAGTTATTCATGGTGGAGAGGCTGGTAATGATGTGTGCAAAGACATTCTTCAAGACGTTTAGAGAGTATGAAACGGATCTTACTTTAACAGATGATCCAAAAAAGAACAAGAACTGGGAGATACCAGTTTACACCATGGACCAAGACAAGGAAGAACTAAAGACTACGCATTGATCCAGACAAGAGTCACAAATTTGCGTATGTATAATGTGTAACCAGAGGCAGAGTTATTTGAGCATTTTTTTTCTTGCTTCCTGGTCTGTTTGTTATGTTTATGTATATCAACTCATTAATAATAGTTTATAGCAAGTTTTCACAATGAATTATTCTTTTACCAAGTCCTTAGCAAACTCAATGTTCAAAAAATCATTAAGCATTTTATAGTAGATTATTGATTAAGAGGATGTCTAAACCGACTTTTTAAACACTTAAACTGATCGTTCAAAAAATTGTTTCCCTTAAATCCGTTTAAACCGATTTTTAGTGTTATGTTTGCTGTGAAAGATCAGTAAGATATGAAGATTGAAATCATAGAATGGCCTCTCCATATATCTTTCAAATCAGCAAGAAAAGACTAGCAAATGTGCACTACATAGACACAACCTACAGATGTTGTCCTAAAATACAACGGCAAAAAAAAAAGCTAAAAGAAAGAAAAAGAGGATGCAAATCAGATCGTTCGCTGGACATGATTTCGTCAAGGCAATGTTAGAACACAGCAGAAGAAGAACACCTCTCCCGTCTGCATCTCGAATGGAATCTTTCCTATCGAAGGTTTAGTGAGAGTGTGCTTCAAGAAGAATGTTGGTGGCTGCGTTGACATCGTTTCTCGCGTGTACAAGAGCCTGCCTAGCTGCGTTCTGGTCAAATCCCATAGACACCAGAGTAGCTATAGCTTCCTCAGATGGCTCTATACTTGACGGTATCGGTGCTTGATAAGATCTCTATAAAAAAAAAACTCAAACACAGCATGTCAGCAAATGAAGATGGGGGTTTCAAGCAAAGAAAAACAGATGTTGTCCTTACCACTGCTTGGCGACCTAAGCTGGGTGATGTCCTTCTTGGTGCCTGAGAATGGCTGCTCGAGGATGGCAATGACATTCGGGAAAAGAACGAAGCTATGATCCCAGGGAGCTGTGAATGTGTTTTAGACAAAAAACTAGTGTTAGTAAAGTGACAAATACTGTTAGCAAAAGGTAAGAAAGGCATATAACCTTTGCCTTGCGGATACCAAAGATGTTTAAACGATACAAGGAACCAGCAATTATGCCGCAAATACCAGGTAACATGGATCTTTTCCAAGAAGATAGTAAAAGCTACAAAAAAATGGAAACCGAGTAACTTGTCCATCTAAAAGAATTGACAAATATGAGAGCGTACAGTACAAATAAACATATGGTAGTGTTTACCTGGACACCAGCAAGATATATGAATGATTTATCAGAGAAGTGTAGGCCAAATACATTGAACCTCTTTGAAACAGGAATGTCCAAGCAGAAGGGTACAAAGGAAGCAAATATGAGAGCGTATGGTCCAGATGTCAGTAGGTTTGCTGAAGAGTCTACAAACAAACAAACAATATTTTTATATGCCCACAAGTGCTTAACAAGAAAAATACAATATAACTCATGGACCAGGGAAGTGTTTGTAAAACATCTTGAACAGTGTGAGAGTCAAGGGTAAGCAAGAAAGAATTTGACACCAACAATAGATCATCACCGATCCTAATCCTCCCTATGCACTTTGGTGATTGGTGAGACTAGCAACCAGGCTAATTTAAGCTTAATCATTAACTATATTCCCTTCCCATTGTCTGCATTATTCTAAAGTACCAGAACTGACCAAAAGAGTGTAAGTTTACAAGATTGGAAGATACATATACCTTTAAAGAGTGATAACACGATGGTCTGTAGAATTAGTGATACAAACCCAGAGAACAAGATGAAAACCTGCAGAACGAGTACAAGTTAATGTCTTGTAAGCACAATCGTTTAAAGATTAAAAGGCAATCATCTTTCTAGTTACCAGTCCAAGGGGCATAAATGAAATGACAAACCAAAATTTACAATGAAGAGAGAACTGAAGCTGAGCTATCTCCTTACCGAGTGCTTATTCGAACCAATCTGCCTCTCAAAGACTCGGAAGTAGTAAAGCAAATACACGCCAAAGAGCAATTCTGAGGTGGAGGAGAAGGCGAAACTCGATTTGATCAGCTTCCATATCCTAAACTTCTCAAAAACATCCTACAATCAAATTGCCATAAGATTATAATAAATACAATAATACAATTACCAACCTTTCACAAAAAAAGGAAGAGACTTTAACAATAGTTACTCTACAGAGACACTCAAAAAACAAGAAGCTTTTAAACCAATCAAACATCTTTGGCATACACAATCACATGAGCAGAGGCAAGTTATCTAACACATGATGATGGTCACATCCATTATCAAACTATCTAACATAATGGTAACATCTCTTTGAAGCCTAAAGATCTTTAATTTAGCTTCTTCCCCACTCAATAAAGCAACAACCTTTGAGACTAAAGTGGAAACCCAACATAAACAACAGATCTTATGTAACCTATAAGAGCTTAAAATCGAACAAAGAGTAAAGAGAAGACATTTGAAAAAGGAGATTCACTACCTGATAAGACAAGGCGAGCTTGGAAGAAGAACCTCCTCCTCCTCCGCGGATCCCCAAGAAGACAGTGAAGAGGACGCTCGTGATGACGAAGGCTCGCGTGACCGGAGCGTTATCTGCAAAAAGTTCGAAACTTTCGATCGTTAAATCGAAAACCCATGATGGAAAATTACAATAATTTGATCGAATCAAAGGAGGGGATGGGTTATTGAGGGAGGGTGCGTAACTGAAACCAGAAGGACCTCCGTTCATCGTAATCGGAGATGAACAGAAAAAGTCAAACAATCGCGGAGAGGAAGCTCGTGGTGGAATGAATCTGGAATTGTATCTCCGATGTGTTTTTCTACCCAAGGAAAGGAAGGATCTTTCCAGGAATTTTCAGTAATCTCTCCAGTTTCAAACAAACAACACAACACTCAGATAATAATAAAATTAATTTTCTACACTTTTTTTAATGAGATCATTAATTATTATTCCTAGATGTTTTTTTTTTCTTTTAAAAAAGCACACATATTAAAATAATTATTTAGCTTTAAAAATATATAAATGTAAGTTAGATAATTATCTTACATATACATAATTGTGGTTAAGAAATATTTTTACTATACAAAATTTGTTACTATTGACTAATAAAATGTCCATTAAAATCTAAATAATTTAGAATATTTATCATTTAGAAATAAGTTATAAATAAATATTCACAAAAAAAAAGTTATAAATAAAAAAAAAAATCAGCAAACAATCCGGAATATTTCGTATCTTCTTTTTATTAGAACGAATATTTCGTATCCTTTGGAGACAAATTATCAGCATATGCTATAAATTAATTAAATAATATTACAAGTAAGATTTTTTTTTTTTTGTGTGCACCAAAATCTTCATTACTAGATTAAACGATGACAACAGTAGTAGCAACATCGTACAAGCCACGATGTGCGAGCCAAACGGCTAAATCCCTAACATATAATTCAAAGCAATAGAAGGATAGAGACACAAATTTTAAAAAGCTTGATAAAACGTTATAGAAGATAACAAAGTTGCCACTTGCGATCCAATCTATGAAAGATTTACACCGCACTTCAATCTCTTCAAATAACAAACGATTAGTCACAGAAGTATGTGACATCGAAATATCATCTGAAACCTCGACTCTCATATGAATGAGATTCGTTGCATCTACCGGCCCCAAATGGATCATCACATAAGATAACAAACGGTGTGGAAATTTGTAAATTTTCCCGGTTTTGGATTCCGGGAGAGAATCAACTCTTAGAAAGAGGGATTTTGGTGGGATAGTTCTCTCCTTTGAGAAGGAGGAAATGTAAAAGGATCTCTCTCGGCCCTGTCGAGAGGAAATTTGACTAATTTTATCCACAAAGAATAAATTTAGTGGGCTGTTTGGATCAAGCCTTACACATCTCAGCGAAGGATATGGAATTGAGTAATGTCCTGAGAATGAGCTATCTGAAATTGATCGATACCTGAACAACGCAACTCCCGACCATTGAATGTTGGAAGAGACGCTTTGACTGGCTTGTGAGTGCTCCAAAGGATGTTCTTTTATACACAGAACATAATATATCAGTGGTGGAGGGAGCAGATTTCGTGAGTCAACAAACGGGGTGGCCATTAACGGTTGGAGAGATTTATCATCTTGTGCAGAGCCACAAAAGCACTCAACTATGGCGAGATCTGAAATAAAGCCACTGGATATGATGCCTCGCTCACACCATAGCAGAGTTGAGCAGTTCTTCCAGGTACAGAGAGTGTTCATCGAACACTGAGTCGTTGATTGTGTTAAAAACCGGTGAAATAGTAGATCTGACCAATGGAAAGACTGTGAGGAAGAAAAGCTAGCAGCATTACTCGGCGGTTCTACAGGAGCAGAAAGGTTTAGGACTGAGATTAACAAGCTCGTCCGAGGAGAAACATTCTCAATACCCACCAATAAACGTTGAGCAAAGACTCGTGAGTAAATTTCTTCGGGGCTTTCACCCGAGAAGCGGTTATCAACCATGGTTGGAGAGCTGATTGGAGTCGTCGAGCAGAGGAGTACCAGCCATAGGGAAAGCATCACCAGGAGAAACAGATTCAACCGGTTTTGCTTCCGCCTCCGTTGTGAGCTCCGTTGAGATTTCCAGCCACCAAGAAGCAACAGATTTATAAACGGACAAAACAAAGATAAGATGGTTGAGAGAAGCCGAGAGATGGAGAAGAAGAGGAGACGAGCCGGGAGATCCTGGCGCCAGCGAGATCTAGCTTCGCCGGCGCCGGAGAAGGCGGAGTTAGAGCTTGCCTCGGGTATCGTGTCTGAGAGCGGCTAGGGCGAACTCGAATTTAGGTTAAGTTTTTTTTTTTTTTTTTCAAGTAAGATCCTTACTTTTCCTTTTTTCTTGTAAATCCAACTCTCTAGTTTTAACGTGTGATAAACCCTTTCTTTCATTAAACAAGCCAGTAGTCTGTTTCCGTTTATGTTTTCTTCAAGCAAAGCCAATATACACACTTTTCTCTGAAGTCATATGAGAAAGCTCGTCGTTGAATGAATCTGGATTTGGCGATGGATCGAGAGGGGTTTAGTTTCTCCTCGAGTCGTCTATAAAGGAAGGATCTTTCCAGAAATTTTCAGTAATCTCTCCATTTTCAAACAAACATCATCACTCAGATAATGATAATAATATTAATTTTATATACATTTTTTTATGAGATCATTATTCCTTTTATTTCTAAACGATGTTTTTTTCTTCTTCTTTTAAAAAAAGCACACATATGTGTTCTACAAAAAAAAACACATATTAAAATAATAATTTAACTTTAAACATATATAAATATAAGTTAGATCATTTTCTGTAACTCTAAACTAATACCACTTCAAAAAATACATATAATTGTGGTTAAGAGATATTTTTACACTTCAAATTTTGTTACCATTAAAAACTAAAAAAAATTAGTATATTTATCATTTAGAAGTAAGTTGTAAATAAATAAAAATCAGCAAAGATTCCAGAATATTTCGTATCTTCTTTTTCTTAGAACGAATATTTCGTATCATTTTGAGATAAATTATCAGCATATGCTATAAATTAATTAAATAATACTATCTCTGTTCCTGAAAGTAAGATTTTCTAAAGTTTTCACGCTTATTAAGAATTCAATAAATGTTTATAATTTAATTTTTCTTTTACTTTATTATACACTTTCCAATAATTTTTCACCAATCAAATTTAATCAATTCAAATATTTTCATTTAATGTTTTTTAAAAGTATAAAAAAGTACGTTAAACATATAAAAAATCTATCTTTGTGGAACAAATAAAAATCCTAAAACATCTTACTTACAGGAACGGATGGAGTATTACAAGTAAGATCCTTACTTTTCCTTTTTCTTGTAAATCTAACATTCTAGTTTTAATGCGTGATAAACCCTTCTTTCGCTAAACCAGTAGTCTGTTTCTGTTTATGTTTTCTTCAAGCAAAGCCAATGTACACACTTTTCTCTGAAGTCTGTTTTCTTTTTGATTTATATTTTTCTTTTTACAGTGTGAGTAGAAATTCCAAATTTAGTTAAATAAGATTGCTACTTCTTAAGCAAACTCCCCACCAAAATTAAATAAATACTAATCTAAAACTTGCGAAGGCCACAACCGCTTCCACGTAGAAACCTCTTCCTCAGTACCCAGTTTCTTCACACCACCGTAAAAACCACTGACTTCATTTCCCGTCTCACGGTGGTCTTTCCGGTTTAACACCGTCGTTTTCCACGGCGACTCCGGTCTGAACTGTCTAAACTCCATCACCACATTCTCTGCCCAATATATATAATCACACACAAGAAACATCTATTCATTCCCTCGTGAACGACTCAAAACGTTTCTGAAGTAAGAAGATAAGTTTCGTATATGTTACCGTCAGAGACGCAACGGCAGTTCTCTTCTCCGACACAGTTTTGAAGGTGACCCACTACTCCGAACCACCAACCGTAAGGGAACTCTTTAGTTCTTCTCCATTGGATCTCGAAATGGTCTCCCGGTCTTAGTCCCTGCAAACAGTCGGACACGTGTAGGTCACGTGACTCTGTCTCCACAAGAGCCGGTCTCAATCTCTGCCACGTCACGTTTTCCTCCGCCGCACGTCGACCATGCGCTGAGTATCTGAATAAAGAGAAAGAAACATTGAGTCAGTGACATGAGAGAAACAAGTTTTCAAGAGTGTCATTCTTTACCTTGCTTGAAATGTATTAGTCCTGTTATCGTATCTGACTTTAGCATCGTAACACGACATCATGAATCCAACATGCCCGTTCTGCATCAAACCAAACACATATTATACTCCCTTGTTTCACGTTATATAGGTAATTTTGAAAATATTTTTTTTATTCAAAAATATAAATAGTTTTCACATTTCGATGTAACTTTTATACTTATGTAACCAATTAAATAATTTATAGTTACTTTTTATAATTGGTTGATCATATATATTAAAAATAAATGAAATTATTAATATTAATATTTTATACTGAAACTACTTATATTTTGAAATTGAGGAAGTATCATATAAATCATCAGAACTTGAAGTCTTTTTATTCAGGGTAATTCGATTATTAAACTATCTTCAACCCTTAAAGAAACTCTAAAATAAAGAAAAAATAGAAATAGGTTGGAAATGTTTTTACCTCTCTGTTGTAGACCTGAGCAGGAAACCAGAACTTGCCACTCTCCAGATTAGAGTACCAATACATCACAGAATCAATAGGAGATGATGATGATGAACCTCCGTTGTGGCAACCATGGTTTGTTTTTAACCATGAAAAAGGTTTAAGATTCGCAGCAAGCCTCGACCTCCATTGTTGTGCGTTACTTCTATAACTGCTTGGATTCGAGTTTTTGAGACATGCCATTAATGTGGCGACATGAGTTTTCCACTCTTTAATCGCTGCATCACCCATTAATCTCCCCCATCTCTTCTCCATGTGTTTCTTCCAAAGATGATCGCACACACATTTATCCCTTAGCTCAGAGCAAACACAAGCCATAGCACATAGCTCAGACGGGGAGAGCTTCTCTAAGATGCAGTCTAAGGTTAAGTCAGGCAAATCTAGCAGTGACATTTTGTTCTCATCATCTTGATTCTTCTTCTTTCTTGTTTTCCTTCTCCATGTTAGCGTTGTTGATAATCCATTAGTATAGATAATGTTTCTTGCGAGCCAAGAAACTATGAGTAACCCACAAATAGTGTTGGAAAAACAAAACGAAAGGATGTTGAGGTACTTGTTCTCCATTGAAAACAAGAAATGGTGTAGAAAAGAGAAACAGAGAGAACAAAATGACAATAGCATGAGTTGCTATACAGAGAGAGAGAGAGAGATTTGAAGGATACTGTATTGCCTTTAGGGTGATTCACACGCAATTCAAGAGGAGTTGTTTCATGTGGCTCATGCTTTGCGTGTGTGTCCTATGTATTTTACAAATATGAAGCAAATATGCAAGGAGTGTTGTTTATAATTTTGTAAAGACTCGTTCGTTGTGAGGCTATTAAATTTTAAAACATTGAATTGGGTGAGCAATAAATTAATACTGGTGAGAGTTAGGTGGGGCAGAGGAAGAACCAATGTTGTTGGTTTGGTCATTAAGACTCCATTGGCATTACCATGAGAGACAATGGCCTTAAAGAGTTTCTGTCGTGTGTGTGACAGCTGGTGCTGGGTGCACCTAACTTAATCTTTAAACTATTATAACTATCAACAACGTCGAAGTTTATAATGTTTTGGATTAGTGAACGCCTTTCCAACGACTTAATTTTTGTGTGTAGACTAATTCTACCAAAGTTCCAACTACTTTTGTGTATATGTTTTAAAGATTATGGAACAAAATTTGGGTTTAGGGATCTATCCACGTTATCTTAGAAGTCTTTGACCCACTATCTCACGAAATCAGAACCGACTTGGTCAATTCATGTTGGGTGGTAATTCAACTAAAAGTGACGTGGACTATACGACAAACGCAGTTGATTAGGTTTTAAAAACAATAGATTTTTTTAATTTCCTAAGTAAGAATCTAATGCTCTTAAGTTACAGATAACCTAAGCGTAAATTCAAGCCCCACATGGCCTTAAACAATTCCCTAAGACCATCGTTAACCCCATGGTTCTCAGCTTGGGTTAAATGACTATTCTTAGCTTTTCTTAGATTTTAACCAAAAAAGGTAAGAACCGTCTCTTAGATAAAAGATGAAAGAGCATAATTATTGGGAGGTTCTTAGGGAGGGGTTCTTAGCGGAATATAAGAACCCGTCTCTCAACTTTTAACTAAAAAAACTAAGAACCGTTTCTTAAAACTCTTATTTAAGAGCCGGTTCTTAATTTTTTTAGTTAAAAGTTAAAAGACATGTTCTTATATTTCGTTAAGAACCCTCCAATAATCATGCTCTAAGATTCGTCTCTTAATTAGCCGAAAAGTGAAAAAAAAATGTCAAATCATGAATTAAGAACTCCGGGTAAGAGACCGGGGTTAATCATGCCCTAAGCTGGTGTTGTTGGTGAACTCCTTATCAGCAGTACCAGGGGAAGAAGGCAGAGTGAACTGAAGCTTCTGAAACCTTCTTTTTGACAGGAGTCTCTGATGCAAGTGTATTTTTAGGTCATAGCAATTTCATTCCTTCAGGAAGTGAAAGAAAAGGAAGATGGGGTTCTGACCATCAGCTTGTTAAATGTTTCTTGCTTCTGAAGATTATTTAGTTAACGTACCATCTCCAAAATGTATTTGCGAATTTGCATACTAAAACAAGACAATTTATCTACTGGAAATTAGGTCCAATAGGCTTCTTTTATTTATCTTTGCAGATATGGATTTTGAGAATCGTTAATGGAGAAGGTTTTGATTTTATAATCCAGTCCAATGGGCTTCTCAATCAAAAAACATAAAACATACAACTGCTTTGGGTGTAATGTTTTCAGATTTAGAATTAATTTAATCCTATGAAAAATAGTATACTCAAAACATAGTCAAAGCACATAGATCAAAATATAAGATCAGATCCTACGTAAATTTAGTAATCGCTATTTTCAGCGACGAATAACAAAGAACAAAACTTAAACGGATCAATCCAAACGACTTCTTTTGAGATCAAATCAACGTCTCAGAACACATAACTCCATAGAACGTATCAACTTCGTAGACAATAACTCCAGAGAACGTATCAACTTTATAGATTCGATCAGAATAAGTCCTTTGGCTTTGCATCGATCCGTTTACTTTAAAAGTCAACATACATGTTCTCCTTATGATGCAACCATGCACGAAAGCCGTTTTACTTTTTAGTTCACAGTTTAGTTCTTTTTTTTTGTTTCAACAATTTATTCGGTTGTTGTTTTACTGCCATCTCTGTAATTAATTAGGCCAAAATTAATATTTTATCTCAATCAACATAGTTGGTCATAATTAGCTAGCTAGAGATTGATAATTATAAATGTGTTAGCTTTTTCTTTTATTTCAACGACATGTGGTCGTAGTAACTTTCTTCTTCCTTTTAATGAAACGTGCATGTTCACAGCGGCGTGACGTGTAGAAACTAGACCTAGTTATCTCATGAGGAAAAACTAAATCATCCGTTATATACGATATTTTTCTAACTTTTGTGGGCATGGAGCTAAATCGTAAACTTGGAATTATCTTTTATGTCTACTTTTTTTTTTCCCCTAACCCATCTAAAACTAGATCAAGTGAAGAGCACACGAGCTGATTCTCTTACGAGCACTTCCATCTGTCTGGATCTGATCTATATGGGTAAATAGGTAGCATATAGTCCTTGCATCCTTTGCTAGCGCATCTGCCAAACCATTACGACTCCGAGAAATATGAGACAGACTCACATTCTCGAAGCCCTCATGTATCCTCTGAAAAGCCTCGATCTCTGTTGAGAAGGATGACCACTCCGTTGGGTTTGTTATCATATCCACTAGGTCCGAGCAGTCCGTCTCGAACCGTACCGAAGTTATCCTCATGTCTCTAATACAAGAGGCTGCCCAAAGGAAACCATCCATCTCCGCATGCAGGGCTGAGAGGCTCCTCTGGCAAGCACGTAATCCAAAGAGTTCTAGGCCCATTTGATCCTTAAGACTCCACCTTAATTCACTGACGCTGCCATTATTAATCCATGATGCATCAATTTGGCAGGTAGGGATTTGGGCCATCCAAGGGGACACTGCCTCAGTTTCAATAGGAGGAGGGTCTTCCTGTTCTTCAGTTGTTTCCTCTTTTTCGTTTGCTTTTCTCCAACATTCTGCCTCCAGAGATGCATGTTTAGTGCTGGGTTCGCGGGTCAACCCGCCCCGACCCGCCCCGTCCCGCCGCGGGTCGAATCATTTTTTCGATTCAAAAACTCGACCCGCATAACCCGCAAACAAAAACTTTTATATCCGCACCCGCCCCGCCAAAACCCGCGGGTAACCCGCCAAACCCGCGGGTAATTAATATTAATTATATTAAAAATAGTTATTTTAATTAAAAATGATTATTTTCTAATTATATAATAATTATTTTAATTAAAAATAATTATTTTTTTATTTATATAATAGTTATTTTTAAAAAATACTATTAAAAAAATATATTTATAATTAAAATTATACAAATATTTATTGTTTTTTATATATTTTACGAAAAAATGTTTTTTTTTTCAAAAATGTTTTTTTTTTTTAATTTGCGGGTTGGCGGGTACCCGCGATTCAAATTCGGCTGACCCGCACCCGCCCCGCTCAAAATAATCTCGATCCGCATCCGCACCCGCGTTTTAAAAATTTCAAATGGTTCGACCCGCACCCGCAGCGGGTCAAACGGGGCGGGGCCCGCGGGCAATGATTAAAATTTCCAGCTCTATGCATGTTGAAGGATATCAATTGGGGATACTTCTTTCCCATTGAATAGTTTATCATTCCTCGCATTCCAAATGTACCAACAGATCCATGGGAAGGTATCAAATTGTGGTCTCAAGGGAGCCACCTCTTTTCACTTCCAAAACATGAACTTCATATTTTGATATATGGAAGTACTCGGGAAGTAACCCGGAAGGGACAGATAGTCCGATAAATCCCACACCTGAAGGGCTGGGGGGCATTCAAAAAGAAAATGATTTATCGACTCCACTGGACCAACACATCTAGGACAACTCCTATCAGTGCCCATGTGTCTACACGTGAGTCTCTCTGCCGTGGCCACACAACCCGAAATAGCTTACCACAGAAAATGCTTCATCTTGCTCGGGGCCTTAACATTCCACACATGGCCCTGTAGACCTGTAATGCTTGGTCCGATGGCCCCTCCTTGTAAAAGACTCAACTTAGTCGATCAGATTAAGTCATATCATGTTTTAACAGAGTAAACATCTGATTTTGTATGGTTCCAGACCTATCCATACGGGACAAGAGAGCTAGAGGGTTTCAGTCCCAGGATCAAGGGGATATCATCTGGATGAAAAAACTCACGGAGGAGCTGTGTATCCCACTCCTTGGTATCAGTCCTAATAAAGGACTGAACAAGGAGTTGGGGTAGTCTGTATACAATGTGACCAGCAGGTCTAGGTGGTCGAGCCACTTCATCTGGAACCCAAGGTTCACTCCAAACTCTCGTGTCTCGACCCGTACCAATTGTTTTCCGTAAACCCGAAATAAGTAACGGTTTCGCTGCCATAATACTATGCCATCCATATGATGGTGAGTATGTACGTCGATCTTCTAATGGTGTAGTGTGATTATAGTAACTTCCTTTTAGAACACGTACGAGTAATGAGTTTGGGTAATGGACCAGTCTCCACAATTATTTTGCAAGAAGCGCTATATTGAAATCATGAAGATCTCGAAAACCTAGTCCCCCCAAATCTTTGGGGGTACAGATCTTGTCCCATGCTATCCAATGCAAACCTCTGCTATTCTGTTTTGAACTCCACCAAAAGTTAGACGTCGTGCTTTTTAATTTTTCGGTTATGCCTTGTGGAAGCAAGTAACACGACATCACATATGTCGGATCTGCTTACGCTACCGCTTTTATTTGAACTTCTTGTCCTCCTTTAGAAATAAGTCTTAATGACCAAGTGTTGACTCGCCCATTGAACTGATCTTGTATATAGGAGAAAACTTTCATCTTCGAGCCACCAATTTGTTCCGGTAATCCAAGGTACATCCCCATGCCTCCTTCTGAGTAGAACCCTAACACAGCTTTAATGTCTTGCTTCCGAGAATGTTCCACTCGATTTCCAAAAAAAGTCGATGACTTTGATGCATTTAGTCGTTGTCCAGATGCCTTCCCATATGTATCTAGAATGTCTATGATCTCCTTGCATTGGCTTAATTCCGCCTAACAGAAAAGAAGACTATCATCGGAAAAAAGAAGATGAGAGATCCTTGGGCTTGCCCTAGCAACACGTAGACCCGTAATATTCTTATTTGCTTCTGCTCCATTCAGCAGTGATATCAATGCCTCCGTACACAGAATTAACAGAAAAGGAGAGAGGGGATCGCCTTGTCTTAATTCTCTCTTAGGTAGGATACGCCCTCTCGGTTGCCCATTGACTAAGACTTGATATGTGACCGACGTGACACAACACATAATGAGGTCAACCAGTCTTTCATCAAAGCCCATCTTTATCATCAAAGCAGCTAAAAAGCTTTATTCTACTCTATCATAAGCTTTGCTCATATCTGTTTTGATAGCCATGAAGTCTTCTCTACATCGTTGGTTCGTCCGTAGGGCGTGAAAGTTTTCTTGTGCTATCAGGATATTGTCAGTAATCAAACGTTTTGCCACAAAGGCCGATTGTGTTTCGGAGATCAAGTGCGGGATAACTCTGTTAAGTCTCTTCCATATGAGTTTAGATATAATCTTGTAACTGACATTACAAAGACTAATAGATCTAAACTCAGTCATTTCCCGGGTTTCTTCTTTTTTGGGATGAGACAGATATTCGTCTGGTTCAAAAGTGGGTCAAAACTACCCGTCGCAAAGAAATCGCGGACAAGTCTAATAATGTCTTGCCACATCTCGCGCCAGAATTTCTGAAATAATTTACTAGTCATACCATCAGGACCGGGTGCCTTTTTCGGGTTGATATCGAAAAGATCTTTTTTAATTTCATGTTCTGACGGTTCCTCTAAGAGTAACCTATTTTCGGTATTGGACACCTTTTCCGAGATAAAACGGATTGAGGCGTCTAGCTCTGTCGGCGAAGAGGTAGAGAAGAGATCTCGAAAGTATTGAATAGCTACGTTCTCCACCTCGATTTCACTCTCTACCAGCTTCTCATGTTTGTCTTTGATACTAATTATCCGATTATGTGCTCTCCGTTTCTTTGTAATGGCATGATAAAATTTTGTGTTCATGTCCCCATATTTATGCCATTGATCTCTGTTTTTTTATTCCCAAAAAGTATTTTCTTCTCTAAACGCCAAAATCAGTTGTTTCCTCAAATCTTCCAATTCTTCTGTTGTAGTGAATTCATCATCATGTGCGAAATCTATCTTGTCTTTGAGATCTTTTATCAATATAGCAGAATTTGTAAGATTTTGCTTCTTCCATGAGCTAATTTTATTTCGACATGAGGTAACTTTTTGGTGAAAATTCATCATTGGAATTTCATCAAATCGTCCCCACCCCGAAGTTACTGCTTCCTTGAAGGCCGGCTTTCCAATCCATCTCTTGTCAAATCTGAAATTCTTTCGTGACCTCCTAACCCTAGACTGAATCCGTGCCAGGACCGGTCTATGGTCCGACCCCCATAATTGTAAAAATTCCACAACTGATTGGTTGAATAAGGCGTGCCATTCTTAATTTTCCACAGCCGTAACTTGACATCTTTGGGGATCTATAAAGCTTCGTTCGATCTATCATTAAGAACTAGGATAAGATCCGCGCCTTGCGCGGAATTAAGTTATTATTTTTATTATATTTTGGAGAATGAAACAATAGTTTGGCTTCATTTGGATTAGGGGTGTTCAATCCAGATATCAGATTGGTTTCGGTTCGGTTCGGTTTTTTTGTGTATTTTCGTTAGTAAAATATAACTACTATTCTAAATCTATATTTACTTTGACTTTAATCTTTCACATACTTTTGAAAGATTTCAACTGGACAACTAAATTGATCAGCCA
>NC_027751.1:1578113-1590842 GCF_000695525.1 Brassica oleracea var. oleracea
ATATATATATTAGTCATTTATGGTAATTCCGTAGGTTTTATTTAAGGAAAGAAAATAGCATATCATATCATTATATCATATAGTTTGACCAACTTATGTATCTAACAACATATAAAAATCGAATGTGGACCTACTTATTTTTCAATTGAATGTAATTGACTACCTAATTGAGTGCCACCTATGCATTGGGGCCTATTTTAATTAATACAAAATTGAGGTTACATCTTTTCAAATGTTTCTCAATTAATATATAGGGGATAAAACCCTTAAACCGGGTAATGTATACATATTGAATATAAAAGTACTAACAAATTCTCGAAGCGTTTGATTAGCGAACTGATACACAATACTTATACTATTTCCTTATAATCCAGCTTTTAAATAACACTTTGAGATCAGATCATGTTTCTTAAGAAAGTGTACTACTGTAGTAGTTAAAGGAAATTATTATTGGAGTAAAGGGATGAGTAAAGGGATGGGGGAGAGTTCTTCAAAAAGGGTTGAAAAAGAGTATAGGGAATGGAGGCGACACGAGAGTTTGGCTAGACAAATGGATAGATGATCTGGAGATGGGTTTGAGAGCTCCTTGGATTAAATGCATTACCTTTGATGTCAAGTTTATGGTAAGAGATCTGATTGACTCAACGTCGAGGAAATGGAATGAGTCGGCTTTACAAGCTATCTTTGTTCCTAGAGATGTGGAGCTGATTCTTTCATATCAACCTTCGATATCTCATGCTGACTCTTTCACTTGGATTCACAATAGATCTGGTAATTTGACGGTGAAGTCGACTTATTGGTTAGCGAGGGATCAAAAGATAAAAGAATATTTTCTTGAGGTGCTGGAGCGACCATCTCTTAACCTCATTAAAGAAGAAGTGTGAAAAATCCTCTCGGCTCCCAAGATTAAGACCTTTATGTGGAAAGCGTTGAATGAAGCACTGCCGGTGTTTGAGCTTATTATCAAAAGAGGAATGCAGATTGATGGTAGATGCCAGATGTGTGGCGTCGAGGGAGAGTCCATTATACATGCTCTTTTCCAATGTGATCCAGCGAGACAAGTGTGGGCATTATCTGAGATTCCTCATTCAGAGATTGGTTTTGAGGAAGAAAGTATGTTTGGAAGCTTAAACTATCTGTTAAAGTTGAAGAACAGTAAACGAGGCGAGGTAAAAGTGATTAGAACATGGCCGTGGCTGTTATGGGGTATTTGGAAGAGCAGAAACGAATTGATTTTTAAGGGTAGGAGATGGTCACCTGAAGAGATTAAGGAGAAGGCTGTAAATGAAGCAGAGGAATGGTTTTTAGTTCAAGAAGTAGAAGAAGAAACTAATAAGAGGAGTGTTAATGAGGTAGTGTCGATTAAAAGGAAATGGAGTCCCCCTAGAAAAGATTGGTTGATGTGTAATGTGGGCTTTGATTGGGTAAAGCAAACGAAGTTGATGGGTGTTGCGTGGGTCGTAAGGAATCATAGAGGAGTGGTTCTTATGCATAGTCGTAGAGTGTTTTCGAATGTACGTAGCTTGGATGAAGCAAGGCTGGTTTCAATTCTTTGGGCAGTGGAAAGCATGACGAGTCTGCATTACAACAAAGTGGTGTTTACAGGGGATTATAAAGAGATTTTCATGGCGGCGCAGAAACCACTCCATTGGCATGCCTTGCGTTATCATGTGGTGGAGTTGAATCAGCTTCTGAGGCGGATGTCGGATTATCAGCTCTTGAGCGTTTTGAAGGAGGAAAACAGAGGAGCGGTAATCATTGCTCAAAGCATTACCAGAGAAGGAAGAATGTAATCTTATGTGGCTAATGGACACCTTTCTTGGCTTTTTGAATTCTTTGTCAATGAAAGCCGATTCCTCTAATGTGTCCTCCTTTCTGTGAAGGAGCTTGCCTTTGTATTGTGTTTGCTCAAGGCAAGGATCGTGTTTAGGTTGTTAGTGTGCTTTTGTTGTTTGGGCTTTGTGTGTACTCTGTTTTGATTTCTAATTAATACCAGAAGTTAAAAATGGGATGGGGGAGATTAGAGGTCCCACATTAAGAGCATCTCTAACAAACCTCTTCATTTTTAATGGGGTCCCCTCTTAAAATAAATAGATGAAGGGGTAGTTCTCCAACAGTCACTCTCAAATTTCTTCTTAGAAAAGTTAATAATTTACATTTTAGTCTTTAAATTATTAATAATTAAATATAATCACTAAATTTTCAAAAATCATTAAAATATTGAAACATATTAAAATAAAATATTTTTGAGAGAATATAATAACATTTAGTCAAATATAACTATAAATAATACAAATTATGTTAATACAATAATTTAAATCAAAATTATTTAAAGAAAATATAATGATAAGTACTAAAATATAATATATATAAAAAAATTATTCATGTTATTGTCAAACATATATAATTGTAGTGACTAAAACAAAAAGTAAATAATGTTTTAAGGTGGTGAATGGTGCATCTTCAAATTTGAGGGTGTACTATTCATCCTTTTAAAATTTGAAGGAACGAAGAGTTGTTGGAGTGCAAAAACAAAGAGATAAAATGGCATTGGAGATGCTCTAACATTAGACCGATTTTAAGGGTCCTTTTAGTTAGTACCTGACCATACAGCACATACCCCCCAGTGCCTCCTCCCTCTTCCCACTAGTTCACTTGGACCCCCTTCATTTAATGTCAATCACTTCTCAAATTATAAGTTTTTTCCTTTCTTTCTAATCACACTGTACTACTACATTTCAAGATTAAATACTATTTGGCAATTTGTTTTGATAAACTAAAAACGTTTTTGAAAATTTACGCATAAAGCACACTACTATTTGGTTTATTCTTATAATTTGCAAAGAAAGTGTAAGATTAATATTTAAAGAAAGTTCTAGCAAATAACTTCTGTTGGAGTCAGCCAAAAGAAAATCTCTAAAATAACTATAGTTAGAAATAAAATAGTACTAGCTGATTGAAATTTATAGTAACTCTTAACAAAGTTTTAATAGATATATGGAAAATATACACGTTTTCTTGAAAAAGTAACTAAAATCCACTAAACTAAAGCACGGATTTTGTCTACAACGTCATAGTTGAATTTGGAGAAGGTAGCTAAATCGGCTCTAGCTAATGTTGTTGTTCCCTCCCCACTTGTGGAGGTGTAATACTTTCTTTATGAAATGAAATTTATGTTTGCTCAAAGAAAAAGCTAGACACTTTTTATTGCGATTCCGTGCTCACCAATTGGATTGATTCAAATTGAATATCGTAAATACATACCAAGTGAGTAAGTTGTCGAAACAGATGAAGAGGTTACTAGCATTTTAGGTTGATCTTTTTGTGTTGCAAGGTATGTCAAGCATAAGGGACATGTTCTTCTTTTTTTTTTATAGGCACTATCGGCTGATCCGGTCGGTTCCGGAAGGAACGCACTTAGTGCTACAATATCGGACATGTTCGCGATCCCATTATTTTTCAAACCATCGACAGTACACCATCTCGTTTGGATGGTCTTATCTTCTTTCTTGTCCAAAGATCATTGGTAATAAGTGCTATTGGATGTACTATTAGTTTTAAAGATGTACCTAACTTCATGACTATTAATTTTAAAGATGTAAATTCATGAGTTTAACTGGTAACTTAGCAAACACTAAACAATAGACGAAACGAACGTAAAAGACATATTTAACATAAAACATGCTAAACATGCTGAACAGATACACTGAAAGAAGAATTAGAAAGGTACACAAAGGTGCGTGTCTACCGAATTTGTCGGTTAAAAAGAGTCAAGAAGAATATTAATTTAATTTGGATTAATTCATGATGGCTAAGTATCAACGTAATTACGTGATGGAGTCCTGGACCTTCCATGGTTCCGGCGAAGGTTAAATTTGTTTTTTCTTCTTTGTCTTCGTTATTTGTGTAACTTGTTTTGTCTTCAGTTTCACTTATAATTAAGGTGGTGACATCACTATCGTAGGGCCAAGTGACGTCATGGCGTCTATGTGTCTAAATCACCGATATAGACGTGGCGCTTCTGTGGACCTTGATGACTAATTTGCCGACGGCGGCTTCTATTTCAACTTCAGTCACATTTGTCTGTCACGCGATTGTTTCTCACTCACGTACATAACACGTCGAGGAGTCTACTAAAGCCTTTGAACAATTCTGATTAAGTTGATCTGTTAACTGAGACATAATATTTCGTTTTATGTAACTAATAAGTAAATGTTAAAGAGAAACATTTAATGTATCGTTACTTATGTTTTCTTTGTAATTTCCTTATTATAACAAAAAGTTATAAAAAAAACTTTTTAATCCCTCCATTTCATAATAAATAATGTTTTTGAAGACATTTACTGTTTCAAAATGTTTTGATATTTTTATGTTTTTTAAAAAATTTATTGAAAACTATGTAATCAATTATATGTTGTAGTCATTTTTGTAATTGATTGAATAATTTTTAAATTATATATTTAAAATTACTTTTTAGAGAAGTAAATTTTTTAATTTTTGTACATTAAGGCAAAATATCATTGTGAAACAGAAAGAGTACTAAATTTTTTAAGTGCATTTGCATTCTATATACACAATTTGTTTTCCTAATTAAGTCAATACCTTAAATCTTACACAATGGTGCATTTGTTGATAGATACAAAACTTGTCACATCATATGTATTTACCTAATTTCCAATTTTTTTATGATTTTTTAGTTAATTGACTCAATTTTTAAATACATGACTCGCACATTTATATAACCATTGAACAATTTGAATCATTATTTTAGACTGTTTAAATTGATTTCAAAACACTATTATTGTTATTGATGTATGTAAATAAGCATATGATCAATAGATTACCACTCTTGTTTTGGTTATGCATTTTAAAATTGGCCATATCAACATACTATATCATATAGTACCGTATTTATACTATAAATTATAAAATAGAACATTGATGTATAGGTCTGAAAAGGGAAATGAAAACTCCACATTCCACACCAAGCCCACCTACATTATTATTATTTTTGATCAAAAGTCCACCTACATTATTAAAAGAGAGAAACAGGTAATAAATCAACCTTGTTAAAGCGCAAAGCTACTAATCACATGGACAAATAACGGTGAGTAAATGAGTATTATGGCGCGTAGAGCGAACGCGACGTCGGCTAACAGCAGCCGAGGACTCAATGGGATTTGTGACACTTGTCATTAAATTTTTGTTTGCTTCCTTTCCCTTCGCATTCATCTCCACTGTCCTCCCTAAAAAGAAGCTTGTAGTATTTATATATTTAGGCTAAAACAAGAGACCTTACACTCTGGATATTCTTTTTCTTCTTCCTTTTAGGTTCTTTACAAAGAATCAAGAAGATGAAGTCATCATCGACGTTGCTCACAAGCTTAAACCAGAGACAGCCATCTTCATCACCGACGAGAAAACCACCGAAGCAAAAGAGGAAAGCAACGACGACGACGAACGATAACAAACCCATCAAAGTCCGTTACATATCGAATCCCATGAGAGTTGAGACTTGCCCTTCTAAGTTCAGAGAGCTTGTTCAAGAACTCACCGGTCAAGACGCCGCCGAGCTACCTCCGGAGCCCACCACTTACGCCGCCGCAGATCCCCAACAAGAGGAGATAAATCCTGAGCCGTTGGAAGAAGGGGTCAGTGAGTATTATTCACCGTTGGATGAAGAAGTTTTTAGTGCTCCTCAAATGTCGGCAGGTCTGTCTGCGTTTTTCTCGTCTGGGTTTTACAATGTGAATGCCTTAGGGAGCATTGGCTCTCTCTGAAAATCTTATATATATATATATATATATTTAAAAGTTGTCACACCGATCAGAAGAAGAAATCGTCTTATAGTTTAGGGTTTCGTCGATACCTATATATATGGATATATAACATATGGATTCTGTTTTTCTTCTTTCGTTTGGTTTGTGGTGAATTATTTGTGTTTGTGAGTAAATAAATCGTGTTCATTTCAAGGAAGAAATATTGTATTTTTTGTTTTATAATCGAAATTTTGAAGTAACATGTCAACATTTTCATTATTGAAACATATTGAATTAGTTGGGTGGCAATAATTCTGTAATCAATTCGATCTCCGATGTAGAAAATGATCGGGAATGAAACGGAAAAAGAAACATCTAAAGCTTTTATGTTATTATGGACTTTAGCAGAACATTTGGATAGATCATAGGTGTATGATGTGTCTCTTTTCTTTTTGGATTTTTGAAAGATTTTTATTTTTGCATGGCCCCATCTTTATGTAATAGAAGTACAGAACTATATAGCAATAAATAATTGTTTTTCAAATTTCCATGAAATCATATATAGTATAGTCTAATATAGAGAACATTTAGGATATATGCAAGTCTTATGCAGTTTGTGTAACTATTTTGCGATTTAAAAACATTAAACCCCGAAACTAAAGTAATATGTTGCTTGACTCGGTTGTGTTCTTCAGTAATTTATAAAGTTTTTAAAGCTTATAATTACTTTCCTCACGGTGAAAGGTTATATAGTAGTCTAATATAGTGAACATTTAGGATATATGTAAGTCTTACGCAGTTTGTGTAACGATTTTGCGATTTAAAAACATTAAACCCCGAAACAAAAGTAATAAGTTTCTTAAGTCGGTTGTGTTCTTCTGTAATTTATAAAGTTTATAAAGCTTATGATTACTTTCCTCACGATGAAAGGTTATACTTCATAATACAAAGTACAAACACAAAGAAATGTAAGTTTTTCTCAGTTGAAATTCTGGACACTCTAGTTCTTACAAGGTACCCATGTAATGTTCTCTATGTTCATATCCTGAATACATTAGTCTTTTAACCTCAAGGTGATTTACTATAATTTATCGAACATTTCTGGATGCAAATTATATTTCAGCGAAGACGATAGAAGATATGAATTAGCTTCTTCAGTATAAAAAAATATGTAGACTGTAGCATCCATTCGGAACCTCCGCTTATATTTTAGTGTCTTGACGCTTGTTTCGCAGGGCCAATAAATCCAACTTGCTTAGTATTTGTCAACAAGAATTGACTTGTTAGTACATAGTTTATTATCTATATACGTAATTCTATGACTATCTATGACGTGTCATCATCCTTCCATCATATTACTGATTTAAGAAATCTAATAAGTTTGCTCCAAAAGAAAAAAAGAAATCTAATAAGTTTGTATTCAAATGAAATGTACCTTACTGTCAATAAAGGTATATGAACACCACCAATTCCATATAGAAGAGCTACCATTGTATATCAGAACATACATTAAACCACTGCTTTATAATTTCTGGAAGTCATTGTTACTCGCTCATGAGATATTTCATGAAATCGCAGCCCTTTTGTCAAAAAAAAATTGCATTCATTAGAAACGAAAACCAATATTCATAACAAAAGTCATCTAGCAAATAATAAAAAAGTCAACTAACAGTGAAAATCTTTATAGTATGTATTTATGAAACACTCTATTGGTTGAACAATTAAAACATTTGGCAGGACCGACAACCTTCAAGTGTCGTTACTTCCATCCACCAAGTTTTGTCGGCTATGATGAGACTTGGGATATTTGGGTAAATGATTAAATCATTAAATGAAGAATACTAATTATGGTTTCATACTAATTTTTTAAAAATTCTTCGATTAATCATGTGCACATTTTGATTAAGTAAAAAGTTTCCATTATATAATATTCAAGTTTATATTTTTATTAATTATTTAAAGAACATTTCGAAACAAAAATTGAATTTTTGCAGTTCTTAAATTATGATATTTTCTAAGATTTAAGCCTTTAGTCCAAAAAAAAATGTCTAAGATTTATTCTCTCTAAAATAAAACTGGTGTAGAGAGAGAGAAATCTTAGAAAATATCAAAATTTCGAAACAAGCTAGGCCCAATATTCCACTGTCTTCTTTCTTAGGTTTTAAACTTTTAATGTTTGCGAATGAAATAACCAATTCACGTGTACATAGAAGAAATATGCCCACAAAAATAAAAAATACATAAAATTACAAAAAGCAAGCATGACAACTTTGAGAAAGGAAAACCTTTCACTAATTCTTATTACTTAAAAGTCCAAATTAATCTTAATAAAGATTTTTATTAGCATAAACATAAATATTAAACTAAAAAAAAGAGAGACTATGGTGGCTTCTTCATTCATAGTTCTTAATGATCTTTGCAACCGAAGAGTATGTCCCCAAGGTCCCACTTACCAAACCAATCGCCACTATTATCCAACTCAGAATAATCTGGTATCACATATCACAACACAAGTCAGTGTTATTCGCCCCCAAAATTACTTACAAGAACTGTCAAGAAGAGACTTAAAAGCTCAATTTACATATATACCTGTGTTCTTGTAGCTTTGTTACCCATTATCCTCATGAAGCATAGAGCTGGCATTATTATTGCCTGACCCACACATACAAGAATGTGTGTCTTCATACGAACAATGTTATTAGGATATTAAAGAAGTGGGTAGAGAAAGATAATGAATACTAACCACGAGTATACTAAGTATAGATCCTATCAGAGCCATCACAAGACCTAATACCCAATTTGCAACCAAAAAAATAATGAGTCTTGAGGCTGATTATCAAAACCTTCATAAGCCTGACGTTCTTACCAAAAAATGGAATAAGGAAAGCAGCACAAACGGAAGAAGCGACCAGTGCTGTTCTTAGAAGAAGAAAGCACCATATGTTCTCTGGCATTCCTTCTGGTAATAATTCTTCTATACCCCTAGCTAGTGGGTTCATCAGAAGAGCGAATTTTGTAAACGGACTCGCTACCTGACGATAAAAATAAATAAAAACAAAACCAAGATGAAGTGTTTAGTGTATAAAAATGCAACTTCCAAAGATGATGGAGAGGGAAACAACTGATAGCACCCGCATTGAGGGTTTATGGGGGGAGTTCACACAAAAATCAAGAAAAAAAAAATAAAAAAATAATTCAATCCCATGAACCCCTCTCTCCTAAAGTTCTCTGGGATGAACCCCTCTCTCCTAAAGTTCATCACTGTAGCGCGGGCCCCACGTGTCGTGGCGGCCTGCGATTGGTCTAGTTTTTTTTTTTTTAAAAAAAAAAAAATCAAAAAGAAAGAAAATAATTTAATATTAAAAAATTGAAAAGATGAACCCAAGAGGGAGTTCATTGAGGTGGGTGCTCTAACCGTTGTCCATTGAGCCACTTTGGAAAAGAACAAGTCCTTTGGCATGTTTAGTGTAATCTGAGACAAGGTTGCTTCACCAAACATGAGATAACCCATGATTCCAACTCCTCCATACATCAAAACACATAAAGCGAAACTGCAATGTAGCCACCACACACACACACACAACAACAACAACAACAACAAGAACAACTCTTTGGTTTAAAAACTTGACCAAAGCATCAAAAACTTATATAAGAGTTGAAAATATATTTGGCTTACGTTGTGATCACTGCTTTGGTGAATTTAGTTTTATCAGCCATGGATTGATAAATATTTGGGAACACAGAGTGGCCTGAGTAGCAAAATCCATATATACCAATAGCAAACGGTATCCCATTCCATTTCACAGCATGACCAGTGTGATGAAACCCGATCCCGCTCGTTGCTCCGAGGAAAAACGTGCTCAATGCTATCAAAACACTTGCAAGAACTCCACCAGCTGTAGAACCAAAGAAAGCTGATTCAAGATTCTTGACTAAAGAAATAGATGTAATATAAGAAAGAAAAGAGCAGTTAAATTATACCTGAGAGGTAGGAGATGATGCGAAGATCCTTCAGCCAAACAGTTGGAAGAACAATGAGAGCAGTCAAGATTCCAAATAAATGTTGAGAGTCGATATGGATACCGAGCCAATCCAGTGATGTACCAGGGAAAAGCCCGGTCAGGTTATCACCTTCCAAGATGATGAACTCCACACAATATGACTACAAAATAAGTAGAAAAAGATTTAAATTAAATTCACATTGTACATACAGAAACAAGCTTTAGAAAAAAGCTTCACTTACATATAGTTCTGTGTACAATAGCACCTGCGAGAAAACATTTCATATGTTATAACAATGCGGAAAAATGATAAATGAAAAAATAAGAATGATATAGAAATTTAACATGGTTCATCAAATCAGCTACGTCCATGTAGTCAACTAATGCTACCGAGTCATACCATATTCAAAACATATCAGCCTAACAATTTTTTTTTTTAAGATATTAATTTATCGAATATTAATTAATAACTTACACAGATGAGAATACGACCATATATCCCGAAAGCTGCTTCTCCAATATCAGGATAAGTGATGATACCAGTCTTGTTCTCGAAACACTCTTTCATCAAAGTAGCAGTGTAACAACATATAACAGCAAACAAGACAAGAATCACCATCCCCGCCCAACCAGATTCTTTCAGTGTATAAGGTGTTGAGAGAAGTCCAACTCCAGCCATTACATTAATCGCTGTAACAAAGTACAAAGTTAAAGAATAAAAAAGTCACAAGGCGTGACATCTATCGGTTCTACACTATATATGATATATATTTTTTTCTTGGGGTTACCATTGAAAATGGTTTGAGTTAAGCTGCAGCCATAGCCTCCAATAGCTAACTCTTCAGCAAATGAGCCTCTACGAGACCAAACAGATTGTGCAGCTGAGGCTTTGTCGGATTCTTCGTTCCTCTCAGGGAGGAAAGGAGCTTTAGACTCAACATCAAGATTACTCCTGCTCTGTCTGTAGAAACTCGGCTTTTGACTCGTATTGTAGAAACTCGGATTGCTCCTTAGAGATCCGAAGATTGGTGATGCAGCTATCGTGTACGAATCAGTCGTTTCCCTGAATCAAATGCAACAGGATCAAATAGGGTAGTGATATTTTTCACGATCTTTATAAAGAAAAACGTTACTGTTATTACCTAAAGCTCTGAGGCCATTGAACCTGTGAAACGAAAGTATCCTCGTCGTTGTTGTTGTTGTCATCGTCAACAGGAAGATCTGCGACATCACTACGATCAGTTTCGCTGTCGTTCTCGTATTTGCTGCTGTCTTCATCGTCGTCGAACGTAAACTCTGGTTTCTTCTCCATTTGCTGAGTGTTTTTTTTTTCTAAAGGAGAGAAACGGTAGAGGATATATAAAGAAAGATCACACAAGAAAAGGAAACAAAATAAATCAAACAAGATCTCGATCTCCTTTGATTGGTGTTTTTGTTTTTGAGACAGAGTTTGCAAAGAGAAGCGAGGAGGAGGTGGCGAGAGAGACGAAATGGGAAACAGTTAAAATTATCTGACTCTGTTTTGCGAGTTACTTGCCTTGTTATAAGGCGGGAAGTGGTGACTTGGCAGCAACGATGGAGATTTTAGAGTATTATTTTAAGATTAAAAATAATGAAAAGGTAGTAAAGAAAGAGAAAACAAAAATTTCACTAAAAAAAACTTTCAAAAGATTATTTAGATATGTATTATTTTCTGATTGGTTCAATATTTTGTATATAAATTTAATAAAAAAAACTGAACTGTATTAATATTATATATATAGATATATTACTTTTGAGAGAGTTTGTTTTTAAAGAAATAGATCACAATTAAAAAAAATGCAAGATATTTAAGACAGTAACAAGTGGTGAGATGAGATGGTTTTGCGGTGGGATCACCGTCCACACGGGTCTGTGGAAATCGCGTTTATCATGTTCAAGATCGAAATTCCATTATGTGTTTAAATGTTCTAGTATTCTTCTCAAGTACATGAACAACTCCTACTTTATCATAGCATAGAGAGACTGAGATTATTTTTGTAAATCTGTTTGTTTTTTTAATATTCTTTTTTTTTTGGTTTTGATAACAACTAATTAATCATCGATCATGAATGTTGCTGGATTCTTATGCTTAGTACTTTCTAAAAACTCATTCGTTGATTTGAATCTTAATGTCTCGAAAGAGTCCAAATTAAGAAGAAGAAAAAAGATTTGAGTGACGCGAAGTCGACGAGGGAATAGGGTGTAATTGTAATCGTTGTCAGTAAGAAATAGAAATACGTTATCTCTATGTCATGGCATGTGATTTTCTACAAGTGTCAAAGCTTCATATGGTCATATTTCGTTTTTAACAATTTATCCTTTGACGCATATGTATTTTGGTTAACTTTCTCCAATGAACTTTTATACGTGGACTTATTAAAGATAGATATGCATGTCTCTTCCACGTTGATATTTTGCAAAATCAGGACAATCTGTTACTTATGATGTTGTATGTCATTTTTAGAAGGAAAAAAAATTGTTGGTTACAACAGAAATAATAACGAATTATTTCAGTCACTCTACTACAATTTGGCTTCCAAAAGTTATAAAGTGACCGAATATTTAAAAAAACATAAACTAATCTTGACTATGAACAAAATAAGTAGGAAAATGAAATTAACTCTCCACTTTTTCTCTTGATCCTTTGTTCACCTGTCACGTTACCGGTATGTGGCTTATCGATCAGGAAATGCCAAGATACTGAGCCCACCTCTCACAAGTCACAAGTCACAAGTCACAAGCCACGCCTCCAACATTTATTTATCAATATTAGGCCAGCATTAACGCAAGCTCTTAGTGGGTTTCAAGAGCTATGGGGCTCGCAAAAAACCTAAAACTCAGTCCTTCTTCCTCTTCGGCAGAGGCGAGTCCGGTGGAGTATTTATACTGTTCGCGGGTCCCACTAACACGTGGCGGCCGCGATTGGTCCATTTTTTTTTTTTTTTTTT
>NC_027751.1:1590934-1610119 GCF_000695525.1 Brassica oleracea var. oleracea
GACAAAACAATAATAAAAAAAAAAAAGAACCCACCTTCCCCTTTTTGCGTTAATGCTACTCTTATACTTCAAATGTGTCACAACATGAAAAAAAAAAGAAAGATGTTTTTTTTTTTCGAGGCAAATAGTCGGCATCAGGATATATATTATGAATATGCTACTATGAACCTAATTATAGATTCCATGTGACGTGATAAATTAATAGAAGACTCGGTAGTACCAACTTAAGGTGCCAAGTGTTGATAATTTACAAGAAGCTTATGAGGTAACTTCTTCAATTTCGTAAGCCTCGTAGTGATTAGTCCTTGGACCTAGAAAGTCTTTGGGATCACACTACGGTTATAAAAAAAAAACGAAAAAAAGAAAAAAAGAAAAAAACAAACCAAAAAAAAAACAGCGATGCAAGAACACGATGAATTTTAGACCATAAACTGATAAAGCCAAAGCAAAGGAGAGCTAAAACATGACATTTTCATGAAATATCATTCATATTATCTCTAAAAGTGATTATAAATAATTGTATATTTATTTGTATAATATGTCGTTTTCTGTATTAAAATCTAAATTCAAAAGCTAACAAGGCAATAAAACATCATGGTCTAACCATATCGGAGAGACTCAACCTTTGGGAGGGGAAGAAAATACCGAAAGAAGAATTTCAGAAGCTTCTTCAAGATGTTCTGATAGGAGCTGGGTTCACTGGCGTCGGAGGAATAAAAGAGTTTCTACTCTTCATATTTGGAGTTCCTGCCTTTGCCGTCTTCCTCAAGAACCGCATAGGTCCTACGTTCATTCCCAATGATTTGTTCACCCCTGCCGTCACCTCAGCTACTGTTTTCCTTCTCGCCAAGCTCAAAAAGATATGAATCTATTTGTTAAATATCTTATAGCTTTGCGTTGTTTTCTAAAAGAATCTTTACTGGATGATGATTATGCGTGTATCTGATATACATAGAAACAAGGACGAGTGTGAGCTGAATTTTCATGTTTTCGAAAACATGAACGTTAACTCTGTTTCTGACCGTTGACAAGTTCAAATTTGAGAAGTTACTTGTAAACTTCATTGTATTTTATAAGAAATATGTCTTTGCGTGCGCGGGAATCAAGGAGATGCTAAATATAGAGAATCTGAGGGCCTTGCTTGTTTCTCTAATTTTCAAGGCTTTCATTGATTTGAGGACATGAACGAGTTTTTCTTTGAATAATGGTAAAATTAGTTTGAAAAAAAAACTGATAAGAAAAGATGAAATCTCGGAGACATTTGTTTTCTTTTAGCTCTTTTTTGGCCATTTGTTTACCCTCTTTTTCTTTGTTTGGTTTGGAACATGGTCCAGAGCAATATTCAATCCTAATCTGTGTAAAAAAAAGATCAATGACACTCATGTTTGTTGATTTTTAGGGTATGTGGTACATCTTTAAGATCGTTATCTAGACAGGAACGTTCATGTTTTTATGAGGGCATGTTTCTAGGTGCTAATAACATACTTTTTAGATAATTTTTCTTCTTCTTAGTTTAGCACAATGAGCAAGGAACAAAGCTATGTTCTAAAAGCATGGGAAGTGACCCTGCGCAAGACCCAACAAGCGAAGAAGCGGGCAAACAGCGTTTTTGGGACAGTATCGGTAGCTCCACATACGGACCACGATGTCACAAGTGATGAAAATGATGATGAGACCACCACAAACAGGAATAGCTTAGAAGAATTTTACCATGCAGAGAGAGTACTTCCCAATGGGGACTACTACACAGGACAATGGTACGACAACTTTCCTCACGGACAAGGAAAATACCTCTGGACAGACGGATGCATGTACATCGGAGAATGGTACAATGGAAAAACCATGGGGCATGGAAAGTTCGGGTGGCCATCTGGTGCAACGTACGAAGGAGAGTTCAAAAGTGGTTACATGGATGGTATTGGCACATACATGGGTCCAAGTGGAGATGCTTATAAAGGTCAGTGGGTGATGAACCTGAAGCATGGACATGGGGTCAAGAGTTTTGCCAATGGAGATGCATATGATGGTGAATGGAGGAGAGGTTTACAAGAAGGTCAAGGGAAGTATCAATGGAGCGATGGGTGTCATTACACTGGTGAGTGGAAGAACGGTACTATTTTTGGTAAAGGGAGCTTTGTATGGACAAATGGGAATAGATACGATGGGTGTTGGGATGAAGGGTTCCCTAGAGGGAATGGGACTTATAAATGGGATGATGGGAGTTTCTATGTTGGTAACTGGTCTAAAGATCCAGAGGAAATGAATGGTACTTATTATCCATCAGGAAACGAAGGGAGTCTTGAATGGGATCCTAAAGATTTGTTCAATAATTTGAGTGAGTACACTATCTGTAGCGGAGAGAGAGTACCTATGCTGCCTTCACAGAAGAAACTTTCTGTTTGGAACTCTTCTAAGCGTATAGAGAAGCCTAGGAGGATGTTAGTTGATGGGAGGGTAAGTGTGGATGTAGATAATAGAGCGTTTGAGAAGATGAATATGTGGGGGAATGACACAAGTGAAGGAGGTGCTGATATGAGGAAGGAGTTAGATGCAGAGTTGATGAGATTGGAGGCTGAAGGTCTTCATAGTCTCAAGCCAAGCGCTGTGCCTATGAAACTGCCAAAGGCAGGGAGGAAGCAAGGGGAGACTATATCCAAAGGCCATCGCAATTACGATCTTATGCTTAATCTACAACTAGGAATCAGGTACAAATTAGAGAAACTATATATTATAAATTATATAATATGATATTTGTTGGTATAAATATATTACAAATTATATATATTATAAATTATACAATGCTTGTGTTTTTGGTGTCAAGTTTAGTGATGTTGTTTCTACAGGCATTCTGTGGGAAGACAAGCTCCATCTGCATCTCTCGATCTGAAGCCTTCAGCATTTGATCCAAAAGATAAGATATGGAGGAGGTTTCCACGTGAAGGAACCAAGTACACACCTCCACATCAATCTACTGAGTTCAAATGGAAAGATTATTGTCCACTAGTTTTCAGGTTATAACTACAAAGCTACTCTTCTTTTTTCACATTGCTAATAGTTATGTTTTTCTTGTGCTTAACTTGTTTTATTTTTGCTTATGATTTAATTTTCCAGGAGCTTGAGGAAGCTATTTAAAGTAGACCCAGCTGATTATATGTTATCCATCTGTGGGGATGATGCTCTCCGAGAACTCTCATCTCCTGGTAAAAGTGGGAGCTTCTTTTACTTAACAAATGATGATCGCTACATGATAAAAACAATGAAGAAGTCTGAAACAAAAGTGAGTTTTTTTTCTCAAGTTACCGGTTGCTATTACCAACTACTTGTGTTGCATATATTGAAACGTTTCTTTTGGTTCTTCTTGATGTGTAGGTGCTTCTGAGGATGCTTGCAGCATATTACAACCATGTTAGAGCGTTTGAAAACTCTTTGGTGATCAGATTCTTTGGTCTACACTGTGTGAAATTGAATGGACCAACACAAAAAAAAGTTAGATACAAAACAATAACACTTAACGTTACATGGCTTTAGAAAGGCCACGTTTGATTTTATATCTCTCTTGGTCTAATGCAGGTGCGGTTTGTCATAATGGGTAATCTGTTTTGTTCTAAGTACTCCGTTCACAGACGCTTTGATCTAAAAGGTTCTTCTCTTGGTCGTACCACTGACAAACCAGAATCAGAAATAGATTCAAATACCATCTTAAAAGACCAAGACCTAGGTTTTATTTTCAGATTACAGAAAGCATGGTACCAAGAATTCATCAGGTAAAGAACACCACTATTCTCTACTCTTCATAAGGTACACATGCTTGTTTTATTTATCATGGCTTGTTGTTCACGTTACAGGCAAATTGATAAAGACTGCGAGTTTTTAGAACAAGAGAGGATCATGGACTATAGCCTTCTAGTGGGGATTCACTTCAGAGAAGCTTCTGTAGCTGGAGAGCTGATTCCTTCTGGAGCTCAAACACCTATTGGTTTGCTTCTGTTAAATCAAATAACCTTTGGTTTTGAATCATTCACTTAAGGAAAAATAAGATTGGTTTCTTATTTACAGGTGAATCTGAAGAAGACGCAGGCCATCGTCTCTCTAGATCAGAGGTTGATGACCTACTTTCAGAACCCTCAAGGTAATAATACAACACAAGAGAACAATGCCAACACGTTTCAAACTCAGAAGAGAAACACTTAACATTAGTTTTGGTTTTGTTTTGTAGGTGGGCTAGTATCAGACTGGGAACCAACATGCCAGCGCGTGCAGAGAGAATGATGAGGAAAAATGACAGTGAGCTTGAGCTTGTGGGAGAGCCTACGGGAGAGTTCTACGATGTGGTAATGATATTTGGTATTATTGACATTCTTCAAGATTATGATATCAGCAAAAAGCTTGAACACGCTTACAAGAGCATACAATATGATCCTACCTCTATTTCAGCAGTTGATCCAAGATTATACTCGAGGCGTTTCCGTGACTTTATTTTCAAGGTATTCACTGATGACAATTGAGAGAGTGGGTTCCTATTGTCTTTGTGCTTTTTTTAGGTTTCTTGTATCCCAAGAAATAAGGATGCAAAATTTTACTTATATTTTTGACTCCTAATTTATTTCTTTTTTTTAAATAAAGAAATAGAGTAAAGATTCCAATATTTCCCATTTATTTATCTATATTAATTACCTTTTCAGTATTAATTAGTAGTATGTATTCATTCAGTTCAGTTGTTCTTGTTTACCTCTAAACAAACATGCGTCACCAAAGTCATTTTACATATATGTTGAGCAAGGGCTCTGCGGAATGATTGTCACAATCTTGAGATGGTATTTGGCTTGTTGGGTACCATTTATCATCTGAATCACCAAGCTTTAGGCCACCAGAAACCAACTAGCCCAGCATGTGTGTAGTTTCTTCTTTGCATAGTCAAAGTCTCTCAGTTTCTTAGTTATTACATTACAGCAAGTTCTCCATTTGATTTTGGCATGGGTTATTCTCTTTTCTAACTCGGTCTGGATTCGGCTATCTTTCGGTTTACTTCGTCCAGTCGTTAGTAATAAAAGAACGTAATAAAAGGAGGATATCCTGCATGTTGTATTCATGGGAATATCAAACCCCCGGTATTGAAGAATATATAATATAATAGATATTGTTAATAAATATTTTATATTTATTATATAAGATATTTACATATATTTGTATATATATATAGATTAGGAAATATCACTAATATAAGTATGTATGTATCATAACTATTATTCTTATGAGAGAATACAATTCTTCATATCGTATGACATATCCTCCTATCAATCTCTACGCCCGGTTTTGATTCCTCTCCAAAAATTTTGTCTGCTCAATTTGGTTTTCAATTCAACTTTTGAGTTAATCGTATTAAAGTTATACGTTGAAATAAAAGATTAGATTCCTTATACGTTTTTACATTCTGACAAAAAGGTCTTAGATTTTCTGTATACGTTGAACGCTTACAATTTTAATACTTCAATTTTTTCTTGAACTGATACTTCTGTTGGTCCCCCATTATGGGTAATATGGGTCACGATGAGAAAGGTACGTGTGTGTTGGTTGACAAAAGCTTAATTTAAGTTGATGTTTATTCCTTCTTGTCTCAGCTCTCACGTGGAATCAAAACAGAGATATAGCTGGCACGTGTGAAGGTGCTTGTCTTGATGTTAGGTTTAATCGTGTTCCATGAAACTTTCCAATCTTTGAAATATAGAAAGTTCTCTAAGCACCAACAACTGGAATTGACACGTTCATTGCATCCTCACCGAAAGCAGTAGATGTCAGTTTACTAATCTTACCAAAACAGAAAATAAGATTTAAGGAGAAGATCAGTGTAAGTTCATTGCATATACGAGGGAAATCGTTACGTCCTCTCTTCTCTTCCCTCCTTAACTATAGTCTATGCATTGTATTTTCCCTTTCAGTTTCAATTTGTTTTTAAAAAACTTTCTCGCTATAAATTTTGCTAATTTTCGCTATAAATTTTGATTGTTTAATGTCTTAAATTTTGCTTTTATATTTGAAAGATTAATTTTTTTGCATTATAATTAATGTACTTATTTTCAGAACTAAAACATAAATTAAAACTTAAAATATGGATGATAAAACTGTACTGGTAAAACCATAAAAATAATAAAAATGCATGTATTTAACTTTTTAATATGTGTGAAAAACTTAAAACAATATAATAAATATATTTCTTCATATACAGAAGAAGTAACATTCAGAGAGAACTCTGTTAATAAAAAAAATAAAATAATGATTTTTAAAAAATCACATATTATAACAAAATACAACTTCTTGATTGGTTATCCTGTTGTAATTCAGTCCGGAAAATTATATGATTGTAGATCTATTTGCAATCAATTCAAGTGACTACGTAGTTGATTGCAAACTTAAAATTAATAAAATTAATATGTTTCCTAAAAAGGTTTCGAACTTAAAAAATTATACTTCATTTTCCCAACGAAAAAAAATTAAAGAAATTATGTAGTTACAATATTTTTTTGTTTTTCCGTTTGACACAAGTTTTGGCACTGGTTTTGGCTTATGGTTTCTAAAAAGTCAACGCCGAATATGGACTAAAACAGCTTTGTTCTAAAGTTTGAAAAACCAAACTCAAAGAAAACAAATAATTTATTTTAATATGAGCTTGGAGCAAACCAAACTCGTCAGAAAGCATTTACGTATTCAGTCGGCATCCAGTAACTAATGAATAATGATACTAAAAAGGTTAGACGGAAGTTCATTTCATAGGACCCACGAAACCTCCTATTTTAAAGCATCGTTACGTATTAGATCTCAAATAAGACAGAAAACAAAAGACTGAAAATTGCTCCCGTGAATTGTCGAAATCGAATCCATAAAGGCTAAAGCAAGATCAGCGGTAGTATGTACAAAAAGTCTCTTAGCGTTAATTTGATAAATCAATTAGACAAAAGAAGAGAAAGGGAAATAAAAATAACAGAGATGAAGAGAAAATTCTTCCCATCTCTTATGAAAGAGTTTTGTACTTTGCGTTTGCGTCACATAATTAACTTAGTTTTTGACTTTTTTCTATTTAAATTTAATTAAAATTCTAAACTAAATGATTATTTTATGTCTAAGACACTTGTTGAGAAACTAAACGCTCCTGATGCTCTGAGAGCAATTCTATTGAAATATCTCAATGAATATCTAGTATTTAAATAATGATACATTAATAAAAATTGGAGAAAAAAAAAGAACTCATTTGAAAACTTGTAAGATGTCATTTAGATACTCTTGTAACAAATGTCACTTTATAATTAATCCAAGTTAAAACAGAAAATTTAATTAATTGTATTATTAATTAATATTAAAATATTAGTTTTTGTGTTCAGTTTTTGTGGGTTTAGAACCCCAAAATGAAAACTTAATGGATAGGGGTGCTCTAACCTTGTCTGCTTCGGTAAATGCATAGTATAGTTAAATCAAATATCCTTTTCTAAAGTAAAAATAAGAGAAAATTACTCAGATTAATTCTAATCTTTTACTTAATTACTAGTTTAACTTTGTGTAATCAATATAATCTAACATAGATAAGAAGGACCAATTAACCCTAGTAGTTCCTCTTTACTACAATTTTGTCGTTATTCATTTAATTCCTTAGTAAATAAAAAAATTAAAAAAGTGAAAAATAATTGAAACCCTAGCCGCCGTCGACAGGAACAAGAAAAACATTCTGAAAAACAAAACCACTGTTTCGTCAAAGATGTTGAGTTCAAAATTGTCGGCGGTTTAATCTTCTTCCTCCGAGTAGTGTCAACTTCGCCGGTGAGAGGGCCTCTTGTTATCTCTACTGTCAAACACTCCGACGACGAGAACCACCATCTTCACCCATCAATTAATTACGTCTGTCACTTCATGGCTTTGAATATGTATTTCGTTTCCTCCTCCGATTTATAAAAAAAAATTATGGAACATTGAGATTTCCATGGAGTTTGGATAGCTTTTGATTTGGTGTTAAGTGTTACAGATCAGAATATTTGTTACAACAACGCATCATATGCGTCTCATACTTGATTATGCATTGTTCAATGATAGGTACATTTCTTGGATGTGAAGCGTGAATGATTTGAGAAGAAGGTTTGTTACCACGTGATTTGATTTTTTGGATAGTTGCTTGTATAAAGTTGATGCTTGGGGGGTTCTTGTAATAGAATGAGTGTAACCAGCACATCTCAACTGTATCGTAGCTTGGAGTTTTCTAATGATGAATAATTTGATTACAACTAACACTCGTTTTTGTACTAGAATTTCATGGTAACAATTTTTTTTTTGTTTTTCATTGTTAGATATGGCTTCTTCTAGCAGTAAGAAAAATTATCCGCGTCTATTCTACAATAAAGGAAAAGCTCCTAGTCAGCAAAAGAGTATGAGCTATTATAGCTATTTGTCAAGATAATTCTGTCCATCCTGAGTGCTATGGTCCCTGCTATTGTTCGGAAGAAGAATGAAAAACAATTCAGTGTAAGAAGATTGAAAAAAGTTCCACAGAATGACTCCCAAGGAGAATGTGCATGGTGTTTATACCATAAAATACATTGAGTGTCTTGCGATTGGTTGCACATTTGAAGGGTTACGTGACGAAACCATTCAAGATCTCAGACGGAGGCTAGCTGCTGAGATTTACGACGCTGTTGGAGAACCTCGAATCACTCATTTATTTCCTGATTCACCAAAGTAGTACGTTCAGTTTTAGATTTTCTTAGTGAACGTGTCTTATCGTGTAAATTGAATGTTTAGTATCAAAATGTGTTTCAGCTACAATTTGCAGTCCATAATTATCATAAGGCCGTCTGTTCTGTTTTAGAATTTGTATGCTTTGGTTTACTGACTGAGTTACTAATTATTGTTACATATAACCTCGTTTAATTATCTCTTTGATACTTGGAGTACCAATATAGAACAAAAGTTTTAACTCGCAAAGTATAAAAAAAAACAGAAAGGCACGTGTGAGAAGAAGAGCTGGAAGAGAAACAAAGTAACTCTCAAGAAACAGAACATGAAAAACAGAGAATCGTTCATTATAGAAGTGGAATAAATCTTTGTTGTGATATTTTCTGGAATCGGTGAAGCTACATCTCTTGGCATTATAGAAGTGGAATAAGCGCTCCACAAGTATGCGCTATGATAGTAAGGGTGATAAATAGATATGATGCATTGCTTACGTGTTTCCGCTGCTGCGATTGCTTAAGTTTTGGTTACGGTTTGGTTTACTTAATTTATTTCGGTTTATTTAATTTAATTTGTTGGTTAGAAAGATTTTGGTTTACTTCAATTGAAATATTTGTATTTAAAAAAAAATCATAATTTAATGGTTAAATCTGATTTTCAATAACCATTTCGGTTAAATAAAAATTAATTAATCTGTGGCCAAAGAATGATTAAATCTGTCGCCAAAGTAAAAAAAAAAAAATCTGTCAAATTGTAATTAAATCTGTGGTCAAAAGATAAACAAATATCTGGTGAAAAAGATAAACAAATCTGTCAAATTCATATTAAATCTGTCAAAAATAAGTAAATTTGTGATCAAAGGATAATAAATCAGTTAAAACCTAAATAAATCTGTCAAAAATAGAAAAATTGGTGGTCAAATGAAAAAGAAATCTATCAATGCCTATATAAATCTATCAAAATAAGTAAATATGTGGCCAAAGAAATTAAATCTAATTAAATCTGTGAATATTTAATAAATTTGTGACCAAACATGATCGATATATCAAAATAAATCTGTAGAAATCTACTTAAGTCTATAGAATTTAAGATAAATATGTCGCAAAATAAAAATAAAAGTAAGTTTGTGGCTACATAAAACGTAGACAAAATAAGTCTGTGAGTAATTGCATTTTAGTAATTATTATTTTTGATAACAAAGGACTCGGTTGTAAAATAGGTATAAAATTTAAACTAGTAATTAAAATTAAAATAAAATAAAATAAGAGTCATTCTAGTAATAAACGGATGAATTAGAGGTAAACTAGTTTTTCCCCCTATATAAAAATAAATCTATTTTAGTATGAATTTTAGTATTTTATTTTAATTGACGTCAGAGTATCTAAGTTTTTTTTTTGGATTTTCCGATCAATAAGTCTTCCATGCAGATTTACGCAGTCATATTTTACTTTTCTTTTGTTTAATGTTTTGGCACTCATTATAACAAATTATCTAACAAAACAAGAAGGACTCGTGCACACAAAAAAAGAACAAGAAGGACTCGTAATGAATGAGTCGAGCGAGATCATTTCTATCGACTATCGAGAGTGAGAAATTAATCAGTCTCAGTTTTCTATCGAGAGTGAATCGAGCGAGAAATGATTCCTTAATGAATGAGTGACGACAAGTTACAGAAGTATTTTTATAAATACAAGGAACAAAAATGAACTCGAATTTATGATAGTGCATGCATATTTTGTTAATAAAATTGTTTGTATACTTCGATAACGTATTTTGAAAATTCATGTTCAAGTGAAATTTGGAAATCCCGAATGGCCGAATCTTATGATCCGTAGGAATAAGAAGATTATAAATTACACTTGAAACTTTTTACAGTGACCCGTATTCAATTCAAATTCCCAAAGAAAAGACAATGAAATAAAACATTAAAGCAAGAAAAACATCAAATGAAACTGCATGGATTCACAAATTTCATCAAATGGAACATGAAATTAAAACCCATTAAACGAAGACGCATTTTACATGCGTGTGTCATTTCTATCGTTGTCTGACAATCACATTACTTGACTAGAGGTAGTGTCAAAGGAAGAAGAAGAGAGGGGAGGATAATAGATGGCTAAGTAAACAAGCATTAGCATCAGCACCACCGGAATTCCCATCAGAATCATCGGCGGCGGCGGAAGTGGCGGAAGAACGGCAGGAACAACCGCCAAGAGCACCATCATCAGCACTCCGATCATAAACATTCCGATGATCCTTACTATAACTTTTGTGAAACTTCTTTTTTTTTTGTGAAACTTCTTTTCTTCCTCTAAATCTTGGCTTTCAATGTTCCTGCACATATATGTTTGTATATTTATAATGAATTCTATGTATAAGTATTTAATCTGTCCGTATTGCTTTTATGTGTGTGAGAGAGAAAGACGTTACAACATACAGGTGAAGCTCATGCACCGAGCAGCAACATTCGCCAATTCGTATCCACCCAAATAAAAAAATTTCTTCCACAAAAATATTTCTTCCACAAAAAATAATTTTTTAAAGTTTTCTATGCATATTTAATAAGTAAATTTCTTTGCTAAATTTTAATATTGTTGATTAAAACTATTAGTAAAACTATTAGTTTAAATGTATAGGAAGTTGTTTTTTCATTTAAATCAAGATATTTATTACTATACATTAATCATTTTTTTAATATGTATAGAATTTTTTTAAAAATCTATCAATATAAAACGGAGGAAGTAGATTTTATTTTACTAGATTTCAGTATGACACGGACTTAACACCAAAATTACCATTAATTGCTAGATTTGTTTTTCAGTGACTTGTGAAATTTTGATAATATTCTGTAAGACACTATTAGAAAGAAATTTTACAAAAGCGTGGAATCTTTTATGTAAAAGCGTGTTTGATAAGTGGTCATTTGTTAACTTGTGTCAAACCGTGATACTCTTTCATTTAAGGAAAAGCTCCATCTCCATGTTGATACATATTTTAGTTTTACCGATTTTTATACTTTAAATGTAATAACTTTCAAAATTATTCTGAATAAGGTGTACTTATACAATATTGTGTAATAGCTTATGGTAATCACATGATATGCATAAGGAAAGTAAATTAGAGGCATATATCATATGTATTTCTCTTCTTAAGAATTAAGAAAGTATGTAAATTAAACCTCTGATGAACTAGAAGTTTTAAATCATTAGCTTTGAAATAAATATTAGGAGGAGTGTATTCGATTTGAAATTCGAAGTGGTTTGATTAATTATGAGATTTTAGATGAATTTGAGAATTTGAGAATTTGGGTAGATTTTTGTTGAATCACTGTAAAATACTATCTAAAACTATAAGATCTAGATTTTATTTATGTAACTAAAAAACTCGTCCCAAACATTCTATAAATACTTACAACTATTTAATATTTTTTCAATAATAATAAATTTAAAAATATTTATTAAATGACAAATCTAATACATTAAATTCTATAGTGTTTTTTTTAATTCACATTTGAATAACAGAAAATTTGTCATTCTAATCCAAATCAACTCATGCTTATTGTTGAATACATCCCCTAGAAGATTTCACTACCACCGTCATGAACTAAAAGCTGTCAGCCTGTATCATATCATTTGTCAATCTTAAAATTGACATGCATCCATTTAATTATTTCCTATATGCCTTATGTGGTGACTACATTTCAGAATTTCATTCATTTTGGCAATTTACGTATCAGTTTTTACTAAAATTTTATTTTTTTACTCGGTGTATTATTTTATCTAGCTCGATCTAATCTCTCGAAACGATTATTTTTGGGATGTAGTGTGAACTTGAAATTTATTAACAAAAATGTGAAACGGAAATACAGTTTGTGGCATTTTATATCGAAAATTAACATATCGAAAATTAACAAATAAATGATTGTAAAATCAAATCGTGAGGAAATATATAGGTTGTTGGAAAAACAAAATTAAGAAACAAAATAGACTGACGTTTACAAAGTTGACAAAAAAACAATAGACTGATGTTTGACATGCATAGCTGCTAGCTAGGTATTAGTGTGGCGGTTTAAATGATTTACCATTTATGTGCTTTTAGATGACTGAAACGGCAAGGATGGTTGGTGAATTTAGGGAAGAGAGTGTGCTTGATACTTTGAATCTGAATCACGTCGTACTAAGGGTATTTATTTCTTCTTATTCCATATACATTTAACCTAATTTATTGCGATCGTCAGTTTTCATTTTTTTCAACGGCTAAGTTATTAACAAAATATGCTGCTTATACTATTACTTTATTTGATGCCACTACATGGTTTTTTATAATTAATATTTTATTTTTATAAATAATTTTATCAATATATTATTTTTTCTAAATTTTATCAATATTTCATTTTTCTAAATTACGTATACTTTTCTAGATCCAAACATTGTTATTTTATTCATAGATAACTATTATCTCATCAATACATTTTATGAAAAAATAAAATCCATAATTTTTATTCTTTTTTTAAATATCATTATATATTTTCAGTGTGACTTCACAAATTAATGCACTTCTTATTTTACCTATTAATGCACTTCTTATTTCAGTGTGACTTCACAAATTAATGCACTTCACAAATTAATGCACTTCTTATTTGTATTATGGTTTAAATATTGCTTTGAAAATATAAAAAAATACATTTGAAAAATAATAAGAATAAACAATATACTTCTTATAAAAAGAAATTAAAGCACTCATCAAATTAATACACCAAATTATGGACAAAAAAAAATAATACACCAAATTGTTAAAACAAGAAAACGAACATGGAATTTCAAAGAGAAATAAAATATTTAAAACATGTAAAGAAAAAAACTCAAAGGAAAATAATGACTTTGTGACCATATTAAAAGAAAAAGAATATACTTGTGTGTTCGAGTCCCGGCCACTAGAAAATTAACATTTCAGCATCGCTACGAACAAGAGATCGACACGTAGCAACACGTGATTACTTTAGACCACTTTTGTGGAGCCAGTATAGTCCTTTATAATTCAAAGAATATACTTGTGTGTCGAGGACAAATGAACCAATGGAAAATCCAATTTAATCTGTCTCCTGGACACCGAAGTGCAGTGTTAAAAAAAAGGACATCAAAAGGCGATTCACCGTTGTCCAGTGTCTGTGTGGTTCCACAGTAAACCCACTAATTAAAAAGGAATCATATTAGTTTTCAGTTTTTAAAACAGAGTTTAGTAAATAAACAAGGGAACTCATAAACAAGCGGGTAGCTGATAAAGGTATTATTAATACATATGAACAAGTGGCTTATTTCATTTAACGGGTATTTTCGTCATATATTGGTTCAGATCTAATATCGAGTGTAGTATTTAACCCCTCTCTGTACTTCACCAATTTTTGTTTAATTAGTTTATAATTTTAAATACATCATGATATTGTATAGTATTTTTTCATACATCATTTGGTAGTTTAAAAGGTTCAATATTTAATCTCCCCACAAAGTGTTATATAACAAAAATGGGAATAGACATTGAGTTACGAAAAAGATGAGACTGATAAACAGAAATGTATACATGCACAATTGCACATAAATATATAAACTGCATTTATATAGAGCACTTTAAAAGAAAAGTCCGAGATCTATCACATGAGACCATCTTACACGAAGCTAAAAGCCCTTAATTTGCTCCGTACATACATAAATATATATATAGACACTTTTATATATGTTTGTGAAATGCATATACATCTGTACGGTCGGTGCGGAAGTCTGCGACACCACTCATCAGGGTTCAAGAGGTTCTACCGAGAGGCTAGGCTCATTAGAAGGAGAAAAGGCCAAGAAAATTAGGAGAATCATGAGGAGGAGAGGGAGCAGGAGGAGCGTGGCTGGAGGCGGTGGAAGCGGTGGAAGGAACGGTGGCAGAATCAGAAGAAGCAGAGAGACAAAGAGAAGAACTGCGACGGATCTCGCCGTGATCAAAGAACTTCCGGTCAAACCCATCGGCTTGGGTGTGATGTCAACTCTCAGCCGTTGATTATGTACCCTCATTTTTCATTAGTAGTAGTTTATCTACAAAATAAATACTTTTGTTCTTTTGGTTTAGTGACTTATAACCCTTCTGCGGTCTCTCTGCCTTTGTCTCTCTGTGGCTCTCTACTTATAGTGTGGGAAATTGGGATAGTTGGAATATCTACGTCCATAAATGTTTATATTCTTGTCCGGTATATTTTTTACTTAGAAGTGTACATTTTCCATAATTACAACCTACACATTGTAATAATAAATCAATGTAACATGTAAAAAATAGTTTACAATTTTTAAGAGGTTTTCAATTTGATTAATATTTGGCAAAATATTTTACTTAACCAATTTAATTTGTTTATTAACTTTATAAAAAAACTTCTAGAAGAATAAAGGCATAAAGCTAAACAAGTTAGCAAAAAGAAGAAGAAGCTAAACTAATATTTTACTGCAAGCAACGTGAAGAGGTAGATGCATGAACATCCCAAGCTTTATCGGTATGTTGACGGTGACCGGAGGCTGAAGTACTTTTCTGTACATTGTTTTTGAAGTTCCCAAGGCGGTTCTTTGTCTAAATTCGCCTTCTTTAGAAAATCACAAATCTGACATAAAAACAATACATGATTATATACTGCATCTAATAAAACATTTAGACTTTATTATATGATATCACAAAATAATAATGATAAATTTTAATTTTACCAGAAATTTGATTCTACTTTTCAAATTTATATTTAAAAGATAATCATTTTTATGAATAACTAAATGTATGATCAAAAAGACTAAACTAACTCTACGAAATCATTTATATGTGTTTAAAAATTATTTATATGTTTATAAATACAACCCAGCCCTAAATATTAAACCATAAACAATAAATATTAAATTCTAAATCAAAATATTATAATTTTTTTTAATTAAATTATTTAAAAAAATAGTCTTCAATTAATAGTATTTTAATTATTTTCTCAAATAATATCGACTTCTTAATTTGCATTTTCTCATACCACAATTACTGAATTATGCAGTAAAATAGAAGAAATACTCAGATTGTAGTGTGAATTCAATTGTTGGGAAATAAATGAACAGACGAACTAAACAGTATAATGGATTTATTTTGTTGATATAAAATGTAAATATTATTGATAACTATTAATTTGATTGACCAAAAACTAGCCATGTCATTAGTTACTTACGTGAGACATTTGGAGTAGTAAAACCATATTTTTTTTTTATTTTTTTTTGAAAAAATAGTAAAACCATATTTAGTTTTAATTATTTATGTATGTCACGACATATATATACAATCTTTTATATACGTAATATCATCATCATCATCATCATATATTGTATATATACACTTACTAAACAATTATATTTCGCTTGTGTTTATCAGATAAAAACACAGACATGACTAACGTTGATGGTCAAGTGTTTTCATTTCCTTTATGTAATTTTCAGCTCGATTGGATTAGAATTCTACTGTGTGAGTTTTAAAAATGGACATACATTAGCCATTTAGCCTAAATACTAACCTTTGAATCTGAACGCTTGTGAAAACGTCATGAGAACTAAAAAATGATGTGCTATTCCTTTTGCCAACAGTGATGCGGTTAATCACGGGTAAAACGTATTTCACTAAAAAGTTGGGTCATGCCTGTGAAAAATATTGAGAAATTTTCATTCCTAACTGGAGAATGCATTGCACCTAACTGCACTATTTTGTATACTTTCCCGTGTATTTGGTATTATTATTTGACCATTTGGTTATTTTTAACTTTTTCCATTTTAAGTAGTTTCATTTTCTATTTGGCCATCTCGTTCCCAACTTGGTAGGCTTTACAGCTTCGTTGATGCAGTCAGCCTAGAAAAGTTATATTCCCTTTTGCAGTTCTTTTGGTACCAACAAAAAAGAAGCATTGAATCAATCGTTAGATATAGTTGAAGAAAAACTCAATGTTTAATCATTCGACAGTCTTTTTACTTTTTAACAGCACATTGTATTACACATTAGTTACAATACTAGGTAATATATTCGAACATGTTATAATTCTTTGACAGTACAAAATAATTATAAAAATTAAAATCAAGATATAAACAACGTTTCTGTCGGACAAGTGATACAAGAATCATTTGTAATAATGTCTCATATAAGTAATCTACTTGATGGCTTGATGGCTTATGTTTATTTGTTTACTCAACAATTTCGTCTTCTCACCTTAATTATTGATAAAAAAAAAAAACTGGGCCCTTGCTTCAAGTTATCAAATGTTGGTTGTTCAAAAAAAAAACTGGGCCCTCCAGTTACAGCTCAAACTTTGATCATTAACCTAGTCTTTAGTCCGGTTAAAAAGCTAAAAATTAAGTGACGGGTTCTTATATTCCGATAAGAACCTCACCCTAAGAACTCTCCATTAATCATGCTCTAATCCCTTAATGTTAAGGCCCAAAATTTGATCATTAACCTAGTCTTAGTCTCTTAATTATATATCAGCTACAATTACTATCGCAAAAAGAGTATAACTACATGTTAGAGGTGTTCTTAGCCGGGGCATGATTAACTCCCGTCTCTTAGCCGAGATTTTTAACTCATGATTTGACATTTTTTTGCTTTTTGTTTTTTGTTTTACATTTTTCGGCTAAGAGACGCCTTTTAGAACATCATTATCCATGTATCTCAGGGGAGCGGAAATTATGATTAAAAAAAAAAGCAACTAAAACAAGAAACGCCTCTTAAATTCGTCTCTTAAGTACACGTGTTGAGACTTGGCTTTTCCTTCTTCCTCTTTTGATTCTCCTTTTGGATCAATCTCCGGCGCCATGGCTCCCAACCAGTTTCCTTTCCCATCAGTTTCGGCGCCATGGCTCCCAATGACGATGAATCTGTGAAGCTCTTCCTCAGCATCGGTCTGGACGAGAAAACCGCCGCCACTACCATCAACAACCCCAAGGTCACCGCTAATCTCACCGCCGTTATCCACGAGGTATATCGTTTTACCTTTCTCCTCTGTTGACTGAATCCAAATTTTATGAACTCGATTCGAAATTCTTGGTTTGATTGATGATTTGGATTCTTGGCATGTATGCATCTGGTTTAATTTGATCAATTGGCTTGCTCAATTTCATTATCAAAGCTCTCTTATCTTTTGTACAGGCTGGTGTAACTAATGGATGCGATCGAACTACTGGAGATCTGTTGTACACGGTGAGATTTGTTTTGATTAGCGTTTTGAATTTGTATCAATGCTGGAAAGAAACTTATTGATGTGGTAAAACTTCAGCACAATTGGATGCTGCAGTTTCAGTTTCGTTTTTTGACAATTACGCTCCTGAGGACTTCAAGTTAAATGAATTTGAGGAGGCATGTGGTGTTGGTAAGGCGTTTGGGTCATAGTAGCCGGGATTATATTTATTTCTCAATGCTAGCATGTATAGAGTTTTTGTTTTCTTTATTTAAATGGTGCTTAGAGGTTATATATTGTTGTGTTTTATGTGAATTTGGAGATGAGATCTTCATTATCTTTTTGGAACAGTGATATCTTGTATATTTCCATTATCTTATCCATTCATCCATGTGCATTTTGATCATATAGACTAGGATTTAGCCATGTTTAGGTTGCATTTTGCATACATAAGTCTTTATCAGGTATTGGAGTACCACATGGAGTTCTCGGAGACATTTGGGTGTGTTTGGAGCTCGAAAGAGGTGTAAAGATGATCATTGGACGAGCAGAGCGTTGGGAGCGACTTCCCGGAGCGACACCAGCAAGTCGCTCTGACCTGCCTTTTCAGAGCGACCTTACCAGAGCGATGCGGAGAAGTCGCTCGCCATTTCATCCCGGTGGAAGCCGAAAACTGACCCGGAGCGACCTATCAGAGCGACCACTCCAGGTCGCTCCCGAAGCCCAGAGCGACTTGGCCAGAGTGACACCCCGAGGTCGCTCGCATTTCTATCGCATGACGACAACACAATGGAGCCAGAGCGACCTCTCGCAGCGACACAGCGAGGTCGCTCCCGAAGTGTGGAGCGACTACTCGGAGCGACGAGCGGAGGTCGCTCCGCGTCTTATTTCTGCTCGAACTTATGATTTCTCAAGGGCCTTTTGGTCATTTCATGATGCACGTTTTTATTTTCTAAACCTATGTTTTAATACTCTGTAAGCCACCAGGAGGCAGATCTATCTTTGTTCTGAAGAAAACCACCAAAAACCTTGAAAAAGGGGATCTCTTTGATTCATTGATCACATGTTCTACTGTTGATTTCTATTCTATTATCTGTATTTTCTCTGAATGATTAATCTGAAATCCAATATGGGTTTAAGAGGAATCATGGAGATTAGTGAGTAATCACCTTTTGAATTCATGGGTTAGGGAGATTAAGGGTGATTAGGTTAGAGCTAGGATGTTTTAGTGTAGATCATTCTTGTTCCTTGCTAGTAGAGTATTC
>NC_027751.1:1612698-1627231 GCF_000695525.1 Brassica oleracea var. oleracea
TTTTGAAGAGAATAAGAAAACAATAGTGGAGCAGCGCTACCGAACTAATGGTTAATCTGTGCACTTTACCTGTTTTTTTTCCGAGGCATATCCTTCTGTGCATTTCTCTATATATTTTTTTTCACATAACCAACTTATTATGTTTCTTGGTTGAACTTGATGTATTTGTGTTGTGTAGTGGGTCAATTGCTTGGACTGTCTGGAAAAGTTTGCCATGGGCAGATCCTAAGATTGTAAAGGTGAGCTAACCATTTTAGCACACTGCCTTCTTTGCTAGCCAGAAACGAAATCTTAGTTTTCTTATTTTGTCGTATTTCTGTAATAGGACGTCATAGACAGAAAAATGTATGAACTGCTTGGTGTTCTTTTCTGTTCATTTCTGTTAACCTGTGTGTAACAAACAAAGTTCACTTGATGAGCAAGAAACTGAATAAAGCTTTTAGGTTATACTAATCTTCATTTTTTTTTTTTTTAAATCTATGTTCAAAATGTTATGTTTAAGAATTTAATAAATAAATTTGAAGTTTAATAAAATAATGTTTAATATTTTTTTTTAAGAACCCTTAAATAAGAGACTTGCAATGGACCACACAAATATACCCGTCTCTTAACTAAGTCTCTTAAACTCACTTTTCCAACTAAAAATTATTAAAAAAAAATTAAAAACCTCTAAAATGAGTATGTGGGATAATGATGCTCTTATATCTCTTATTTAAAAGACGGTTCTTACCTTTTTTTAGTTAAAATCAAAGAAAAGTTAAGAACCGTCTCTTAGCCGAAGGTAAGAACTCAGTCAAGAGACTAGGGTTAATCGGTCTCCCTTAGTTATATCAACTACATTTTCTTATGTAGACCCATTCTTTGGTTTCGAGTTAGTTAGGGATCGCACAAAACACATCGTGTTCTTGTACTCAACAATTAACAAACTTTTTTTTTTACAAAAATAAAATTATTATACAAAGGACAACCTACTTGTTTAAGCAGAAGGTACAAATTCATACTATTTCGATTCTAAACTTGAGTTTTAAGGAGAGACAAAAGAAAAGACCAAATCACATCAATAGTTATTGTATTATTTAGACGAGTTTCCACATTTCTCGTACAAATACAAACAACCTATCATTTAACTCTTCGAAATTCAGATTGCAATTATCCATCTGAAATAAGTGTAAAAGAGTCTCTCTCCTTGAGACCTTGAAGATGAAGCATCCATAAGAACCAACCCATCTTCTTCTATTCCACCCAGTAAATTTCCAAACGAACACTTTACAGTCTGTAACGATGAAATTTGGACCATTATTACTTCTGTTTCACCGAGCCTAGTCGCAGATACAGTTGATGCATAACGTGTGCCCCCTTTCTCTGGATTACCGTTTTGGTCAGCGTAAACCAGATCCTTTTGACCCGAGATTTGGAAAGAGAGGTCATCTTTCTTCTTTATGAGCTGCTTGACTTGCTCTTGCAGCTCTGGTATGTAGTTCAATGCATGTGAAACTGTTGCGGAAACACTTAACTTCTTCTGCAAGAAATATTCAAAATATCTGATCTTTCATTGCGTTTAAAAACACGGATCACAGTGTTTTCTATATAAAAAAATTAAAGTTGCAAAAGCAAATGAATGAGCATAAACCTTAATTATGATGTTATACTTTTATGTTGAATATTTTTTTTTTGGATCAAATATGTTGAATGTTTTTTTGGATCAAATAAATATGTTGAATGTTTAACTTGTAAATTTTAATGCAACTGTACGAGTTTTCGTTTTAATTTTTATTTGGAGTAAAAAGTAAACTTATTTGAATTGATTGTTACCGATTGATCGGAAGCTGGAAGACAAGAACGAAGAGATGAGAACATAGTGTTGATCTTTTTGCGACGCTCACGCTCACTCGCGTTGTGATTAAGCTTCTTCATCACGACCTGATTCTTTACCTCTAAGATTCCATGTCCCTCCGACGACACATTCCGATGAGCCACCTCCAAGTCCGGCAACGGAAAATCAAGAAACGTGTTGGTTAGGTCGTCGTTTACATAATAGAAGCTCTGGTCTCCACAAGGCCAGTCGAAATGGGGAAATAATGGAGGGACGAGTGCACACATTTTGTTTAGATAGTGTAAAGGATCTGTTATTTTTTTAGTCTTTTTCTCTAGAAGCTATTTCGGTTGGAATATGCTGGTGAGTTAGTTGGATTATTCACGTCTCATTCATTTATATATATATATACACACGGATACAAACAAAATAGAAATAAACAAAAATTATCCAGTGTATAATATCTATGATATGTAAGTTAAAATAATACTATAGGGCGAAATGTATGGGTCACGAGTGGACATGCGTTGTCACGTGGTTAAGTATTTTCTCCCCAAGCAGGAGCATGTTCCAAGGATCACCAGTTGACATACTACATGCATGTAGAACTCTTTAATACTATGATATGATGAAATCTAAGTTATCTATGGAGTGATGCAACTCTATTTATGTCACTACACTAATCAAAATGTGGTAAAGCGAAAACATAAACTTCAAACGATAAAAAAAAAACTCTAAATATTCTCTTAATGTGGTCGAATATAAAATTTTCATTAGAATTATGTATGTTTTTTTTTTGAATTATGTATTATGTATGTTTTACATAACTATAAGTTTATAACCCTGAGGGGCACACGAGGGATACACGGGTTTGGTGGACATGGAACTGTCGAGAGGCACGTGCAAAGTACGTGGAATACTTTTAGGCTTTTCTCCTGGTTACAAGCATATCTATGTAATTAACCAGTAAGCATGTACTATGTAATTAACCCGTAAGCATGTACGTAAGACCATCATTAACTCCGATCACTTAACTGGAATTCTTAGCTTCGGCTAAGAGACGGGTCTTAGTTTTTCTTAGATTTTAACTAAGAAAAACTAAGAACCGTTTCTTAAATAAGAGATATAAGAACACCTTTAACCAAGGTGGTTAATAGAGTGCTTAATGATTTTTAGATTTAAAGAAAAAGAAAAATGATGAAATTAGGGAGGAAGCGGTGTTTAATTAGGCACATGAAGAAGCGCGTCTTATTGGACATGCGTCAACAACTCTCTCTCTCTCTCTCTCTCTCTCTCTCTCTCTCTCTCTCTCTCTCTCTCTCTCTCTCTCTCTCTCTCTCTCTCTCTCTCTCTCTCTCTCTCTCGAAACACAAGTGTTGTGTTTCTCTCTCGACGACTCCGCCTCATCGTCTTCTCTCAACCGATCTCCCCTCGACTCCACCTCGACGGCGCCGTGATCAATCGACGATGATCTCTCCTCGTCTCTCTCGCTCTCCTCGACGCCTCCGTGATCAATCGACGATGAAAGTGTCTTCGTCTCTCTCGCTCTCCTCGACGCCTCCTCGACGAAATCGAGGATGATCTCTCCTCGTCTCTCTATCTCTATCCTCGATGAAATCGAGGATGATATCTTCTCGTCTCTCTGTCTCTCTCCTCGACGACTCCGCGATGAATCTCTCGGCGTCTCGCGGTGTCGATCCCCTCGAGGATCGTGGAACAAGCCATCTCTCTCTCTCGACGGCTCACCTCTCTCAGGGCCCGAGCTCTCCTCTACGAAATCAAAAGCAAGGTAAAGCTATCTATGGTGCCTTTTATTAGTTTGTTCTGTTCGTTCCATCCTCATGATTTGTCTCTGTCTTTGTTTCTTCAGATGGACTGAGCAAGAGACGAAGGTTCGTCAAACAAGACGACTACAACGAAGGGTCTGTGATTCTCGTCTGCAATACAGGTAAAACTTCAACACGATTCGATCAGTCTAATGCATTGAACGTTTGATAAAAAGCTGTGGTTATATGCGTAGCTCGTTTATAATTGAGTTGAGATGGTATGAAATTGAATTGAGATAGTATGAACTGATTGTTTATGATCATATGAAATTGAATGGAGATAGTATGAACTGATCGTTTTTGATATTGAGTATCGTTCTTGTCTGAGTTGAATAGATTGTTTTATGATCATGTGATTTTTGTCTCTGTTTTATGTACACCAATTGATCCGTAACTTAACTGAACTGAGAGTCATCAATGGTTCTGGTCTGAATTGATAAAGAGTGAAATTATATTATTTAGGGTCATGAATTGGTTTCCTTGATACTCGTTTTTGTTTTCTTTCTGTGTGTATGTCGGTTGAGTTGCATGGATCAAGGTTGCTAAGGAAGAATCGTCGAAGCTGAGGATTGCATTTACTCGACCAATACAGGTAAATGTCTTCATCTTTTAATGTTTTGGTCAGTGGGCATTGATGTTCGTATTTAATATAAGTGATGTTGAATTGAGAAAATGTTTGAGTGTGGTTGAGTGTGGTTGTTATTTCTTTCTTGAATGGTTTCTTTCTTTCTATCCGTTTTTTCTCTTCCATCTTTAAAACAATGCCATTGTATTCTCCATAATATCTCTTTTCCATCTTTAAAACTCCTTCCTTCTTTCTTCCTCCAACAGATTCTCATATGTTTTTTCTCTCCTCATTCACTTGGGAAATGAATTTTAATCCATTCACTGAGCCTTCAAACTTTGTTGAACTGCTTAGCAGTCAACAAAATGTTATCTTTGGTAACATATCAGATAGCGTGTCACAATCTTCACCGCAAGTTCCCTTCACCGATGATTCAAACTTTTGTGAAGACAGTCAAGTAGGGCCGAAGGAAAGAAGGACTTGGACGCCTTCAGACGATGTGGTGCTCATCAGCTCATGGTTAAACACGAGCAAAGATCCCGTAGTAGGGAATGAGCAAAGGTCTAATGCTTTCTGGAAAAGAATAGCTGATTACTTCTCTGCTAGTCGAAAGCTTGCTGGTAGTGACAAGAGAGAGAGAGGCTTCTCACTGCAATAATCGGTGGCAGAATATCAATGACCTAGTATACAAGTTTGCTGGAGCATATGAGGCTGCATCGAGAGAGAGAACCAGTGGGCAAAATGAGAATGATGTTCTCAAAGTAGCCCACGAAATCTTCTTTGCTTACCATAAAACAAAGTTTTCTCTTGAGCTTGCTTGGAAAGAGTTGCGTAATAATCAGAAGTGGTGTGCCTTGTCTACTGCAAAAAAAGAAGGAAGCTCCAAGAAGAGACGTTGTGAGGATGGTTCAGACTCCACAAGCTACAAAGCAACCGAAGAAGATTCTGCTCTTGATGATGAAGGAACACGTCGAACCCCAGGAGTTAAGGCCGCGAAGAAAGGCAGCAATGAAAGGCTGTCTAAGAAGACAGTGGATGACGGGAAGGAGCTGGCTCAGTTTGAGACAATGTGGAGCCTCAAGAAGCAGGATTTAGTGGTGAAAGAAAGGCTGTCCAAGATGAAGTTACTGGACAGTCTCATTGCTAAAAAAGACTCTCTTGCGGATTATGAAGAAGCTTTGAAGAAGAAACTCATTCATGAGTTAATGTCAAATTAGTTTAAGTGGTTTCAGTTTGTCTTCTATGTCTTGTTTGTTATGTGTTGTTGTTCATCTTGTTGCTTAAGTTTCTATTGTCATGGAGTGTAACTTGTTGCATAAGTTTCTGTTTAATATATATGTTTCGTGTTCTAATGTTGATCTTGTTTTTGTTGTCAGGTGAACGAATGGAGCATCCTTGTTCTGTTGGAGCATCCGTGTGCCATTGGAGCAACAAGCTTCTGTTGTCTTTTGTTTGCTTCTATCACGGACCTTGAGTCTTTTGTCTTCTTGTGCATTGTCTGTTTTGTTTGCTTCTATCACGAACGACTGGAGCAGCCTTGTTTTGTTGTGCATTGTCTGCTTGTATCACAGACCTCTTGTATCTTGTATCACAGATTGCATCTCTCGTTTGTATGCATGTGTTGCATTATATTGTTTCACGAGACTTGTACCAAGTCATTGTACCAAATCATGTCTAGCATTATAAAGTATTCAAGCTTCAGTCTTTCTTTGTACCAAATCATTTTCTCTCCTTCTCATAGTTTCATCGAACATTAAATCCCTTCTCTCCTTTGATCAAAGTCACCAAACCTTCTCGTATAAACATCAAAGTCACCAAACCTTTGATTAAATCGCTTTTCTCCTTTGCTCACCATTTCTTCCATCTCAAGTTATCTCTTTAATCTCAACAGCAACCTCACTCCCGATTTTAAAAAAAAAAAGCAACCATAAAGAAACACTCTCAACCTCACCCATATCCAAAACACCAAAGTTTATTTCTTTACTCATCTTTTCTTTTCAATCACCAAATATGGTTTCTTCTTCTTCTCAAAAAACTTTAGATGATTTATTTGATGAAACATTTGATGAAGCATTTGATCAAATGTTTAATCAATATTTTGATCAAACATTTGAGAAATTAACCATCAATAATGATCAAGAAGAACAAAGGAAAAAAAGAAAAAAAGAGCTTATATCGAAAGAAATCGTGAAGAAGGCAATGTACGTTTATGGAATGATTATTTCAGTGAAACGCCCACGTATCCTGAAAATTATTTCCGACGACGTTTTAGAATGAACAACCCATTGTTCATGCACATTGTTGATCGTCTCTCCAATGAAGTTGACTTCTTTCGCCAAAAAAAAGATGGTCTTGGAAGACTTGGTCTCTCAACACTCCAAAAGTGTACATCATCCATTCGTGTCTTGGCATATGGCAGTGCGGCTGATACGGTCGACGACTACCTCCGGCTCGGTGAAACGACAACTCGGTCATGTGTGGAGAATTTTGTGGAGGGAATAATTTATTTGTTCGGCGATGAGTACCTACGAAGACCAACACCGGCTGATCTTCAACGTCTACTTGATATTGGAGAGTATCATGGATTTCCCGGGATGATAGGAAGCATCGATTGTATGCATTGGGAGTGTAAGAATTGTCCCACCGCTTGGAAAGGGCAATATTCTCGTGGTTCGGGCAAACCAACAATCGTTCGTATGATTTATGGATATGGCACGCTTTTTTCGGACCTCCAAGTACCTTAAATGATATCAATGTTCTTGCTCGCTCACCTGTTTTTGACGACATAATAAAAGGTCAAGCTCCGCAAGTGACTTACCCTGTCAATGGAAGAGAGTATCATTTGGCTTACTATCTCACAGACGGTATTTACCCGAAATGGGCAACTTTTATCCAATCTATTTCACTACCACAAGGGCCGAAAGCAGTGCTATTTGCTCAACGTCAAGAAGCTGTCCGAAAAGATGTCGAGCGTGCTTTTGGAGTCTTCCAAGCTCGATTTGCCATCGTTAAAAATCCAACACTTTTTTGGGATAAAGTCAAAATTGGTAAGATTATGAGAGCATGTATTATGCTCCATAATATGATAGTAGAAGACAAACGAGATGGATACTCTCAATTTGATGTTTCCGAGTTCCAACAAGGAGAAGACAACGGAAGTTTACATGTCGATCTCACGTATTCTACAGATATCCCAAAAAATATCGCCAATATGATGGGTGTTTGAACTAGAATTCGTGATCGACAAATGCATGAACAACTGAAAGCTGATTTGGTTGAAGATGTATGAAGTAAATTTGGACGTGATGAAGACAACAATTGAGCTCGAATTTTTCTTTCAAATTATTCTTGATTATTGTACTAATCTTCGTTTTTATGTTTTTAAAAAAAAATCTATGTTTTAAATTTTATCATTAAATATGTTTTATATAATAAATAAATTTTATCTTTTATATAACAATGTTAAATTAAATTTTTTAAGCACCCCAAAATAAGAAACATACATTGGAGGTAAAAAAAATTAGAAGTTTCTTAATAAAATGCTTAACACATATTTTATACTAAAAAAAAATGATTAAGCACCCCATTAGGGGTGCTAGGGATAATGGTGCTCTAAGGGCATGATTCACCCCGGTCTCTTAGCCGGAGTTCTTAACTCATGATTTAATATTTTCTTATTTTATTTTTTTACATTTTTCGGTTAAGAAACGGCTCTTAGAGCATGTTTAATGGGGAGTTCTTAGGGTGAGGTTCTTAGCGGAATATAACTTTTAACTAAAAAAGCTAAGAACCGGTTCCTAAATAAGATATTTAAGAACCGGTTCTTAGCTTTTTTAGTTAAAAGTTAAGAGACGGGTTCTTATATTCCGCTAAGAATCCCACCCTAAGAATTCTCCATTAAACATGCTCTTATATTTCTTATCTAAGAGACGGTTCTTAGCTTTTATTAGTTAAAAAACTAAGAAAAGCTAAGAACCGTCTCTTATCCGAAGCTAAAAACCCCGGTTAAGAGATTGAGGTTAATCATGGTCTAAGAGCCGTCTCTTAACCGAAAAGTGTAAAAAAAAAATTGTCAAATCATGAGTTAAGATCCTCGGCTAAGAGACCGGTGTTAATCATGCATGATTTAAGCATTTCCCTTTATTAAATTTAGCAAGTGTAGATTCCCTATTTAAAACTTATTAGCTAAACTTTTGGTAGTGTAGTGGCTAACGTTTTTATATATATACTTTTAAACTCACGTAGCATAAGAATATTAGTATAAAGGTCAACTCCAATCATCTCGGTTAGGCTAAAAATGCCTTGATTCTAGTTCTGAACAGATAACGGCCGATATTTGAGATTTAGTCGCTCCATTTAGGTCCATCAAATCAAAAGAACCTAATGGTTTATTAATAAATAATAACGATGGGCCCAAAATATTTGTTTTAATTATTTTAAGTTATAGGAAAAAGAGTGAAAAATAAATAAATTTCAGGATATCCAGTGAGTGCAGCACGCATCACTATGTATCTCTAGCATATGCAGGATGAACCGAAACATAAGGTTTGTCTACAGAAAGCAGTTAACCTATACAAGAGATACCCTGGCAAAAAAGAAACAAAAAAACAGGGTATCAATCAGCTTGAGAAAACAAATAACTCCAGGAACAAGCTCATGGAGAGACAGAAAGAAGAGCAGCTAAAAGGGTCATATTTTCATATGAGCCAAAGTGTCATAAGGGAGCTGAACAAGCTCATGGAGAGACGTTTGGTGTTTTGTTCATGCATTACATTGTCGAAGTTCAAGTTTGCAAGAAAATGTCATTACGTAGGTTACTATTGCTTTTAAACTCTTAAGAGATTTGAGCAAGCCTGAGAGATTGGTTTTACCACTTTAAACCAAGTAAATTCACTTTCCTAGAACCACTTGTTACAGCCTGCGTCTCTAGCAGCGCCCCATTTATCGTTCATACGGTTATTACATGCATGAAATGTTTCTTCAGATCCACTCCTAATAATTTACAAGCGGTCAAAAGATTTTGTAAAATATACTTTTTAGTGTACATACCTCCAAATTTTTTGTTAACTACACTTTTAGTGTAACTTTTCTATTTTTAGATTATCTATATAAATATATTATATATATATATATAGAAAAATAGAAATAACAATGTTCTTCGAAAATAATACTTGTTGCCTTACTTTAATCTCCAAATTTCCATTATTCTAGATCCAATTTCCATTCTTCTTCTTGATCACCAGATATCTTCCAAATTTCCATATAAAAAGAAACTTTTTGTTCTTTACAAAGAACTCAATTTTCCATTTTTACGGAGGTCGATGAGCAAGCGCGTAGTTATATATAAACTTGTGTAATCATATTCTTTTCTCTTTGATCACCTTCTCTTCAGTCTTCACCGTGCAACTTTTTAGCTCTCTTAAAAGATGGTTCGTTTCTTTTTTTAGCAAACCTATCGAGCAAAATATAAACGCAACTATACAAATCCAATGAAGTGTTTTTTCTTATGAGATAACTAAAGCTTTCGTTTTATTTCATTGTTTGTAGTCGTCGAAAATTGTTTTTAAGTATCGGGGTTTTAACGAAGAAACCAGGAGGAAAGCACTTCGAAGTCTGTCTCATCGTACCGGTACACCAACATCCCAATAAACGGCCTTACACCATTGAGACACTTAGAATAAACTGCTGGCTTAACTGAACCAAGTTAAACCATGTGTTTTATATATATATATATATATATATATATAGAGATAAAGATGTTACTTTTAGTTAGGTTTTCAATTTTGAACAATGTGTAATAATGTTTTATTCTTTGTTTTATAGGATATGAGTATGCGGATTTTAATTTAGACCTAGACGTTCTAACGGTGACGGGACAAAACATGAATCGAAGTAAAATCCTGAAGAAATTGAAGAAGATTTTTTACTCTATCGACATTCTTCAGACGTTGTGTGTTCCCCCTAATTAGTATGGTTTTTAAAGCAAGTTCTATTGATATTTTGATAATTAGTGTTGCTTTTTGTATGTTTATCTCTTTTTAATAATGGTGTGTTTTGTTATATTTTTCGTTTTGCGCATTAGAAGCTATACAAGCTATTGGGGTGGAAGGCCCAATCAGTTCATTTCTTATTTTAGACGAAGGCTTTTAAATTTTATAACAGTGAAAGTTATGGGTTTCATGTTTGTCTCCCAGACCTAAAGTCAGTTTTTTTAAAATATTTTAACTAAAAGATAAAAAAATATAGTAAAAGTAATTTGAATTCGAGCCACAAAAAAATTAACCCTTTATATTATCACTAGACTATCAACACTTGATTTTTTTTTTTAACACTTGATTTTTTTTTTAACACTTGATAATTTTAGTGATTTTTTGAAAAGAAAAATATTTATTTATTCATTGCAAATTATACTGATCTTTACCAAAAGAAATTAAGGGTTTGATTTAAGACTTGTGATTGCTTTTGGAATGAATAGATGGGCATTATCCGTTCGAATGGTGGGCTTTGAAGTCTAAGATGAGTTAGACTTCGTGACTATTATTTTTACGTGTAAACACCATGGGTATGTCCAGAGCATGTAATTTACACATGGAACGACATAGATGAGTTTCAACATTCAACTACTGCCATGGGTTTTTGACCGGAAGCAAGAGCGGGTATTTGATATATATGCAGTTTTATCAAGTACACCTAATTTGATTTGTCCGATAGTTTTTACAGCTCTTTTGTAATCTTTTTTTTTTTTTTCCATCAAGGAGTTTTTATTGAATTTGATTGGCATTAACACCATCATTCCTCTTACAAAAGCCAAGCCGAAGAACATTCAGGCTGGTGTAATTAACAAAATAAAACATAGCCATATAGAACAGAGCATCCAAGAACAGCAGTTTCTATCCTTTTTCCTCGTGCTCTTTAACAACTCTGGCGCATCTTCAACCTCTCTCAAAAGGCCGTCTACCGTTTCAGCAACAATCAGAGGGATCGACTTTCATTAACAAAGAGCTCAAACAACCAAGGTGGATGCCCTTTGGCCACATATGAATTTATCAAACCATACTTGATGACACTTTGAGCAATGAAAAAAGCCCCTCTATTTGCTTCTCGGGTAATTACCTTCGTCTTCCAGTTCACTATCCCCTCCAATTCCTTCTCCATTAACGTACATTGGTAGGAGAAAGATGGCCACGCTTGAGGTCGTTGCAAAGCACCAAACAAGTCACCAAATTCTCCCGCAAAGATGATGTTAGATTGTCTCTGGCTTCTCATACTTTCCAAAGCCCATAATACAACCTTCAGCTTTGCATCATCTCTACTCTTTACCCCTGAAAAGGCCCTCCTACTGTGGCATAGGACAGTTCCTCTGTTATTTCTTAGAACCCACGCTCCTCCTACACAATGGTTGTTCTTAGAAAACTCCATTCCAACATTACACATGACCCAGTCAGTTTCCGGAGGCGTCCATTTTCTTTTAGAAACGACCAGCAAAGGGGTTTGAGCCTTTTCCCATTCAACCTTTGTTTCTTGAGTAGTGTACCATTCCTTAGCTTCTTGGACAGATTTGTGAAGTAATTCAACTGCACTTAAACATTTGTTTTCAAAATGAACCTCATTCCTTCTCTTCCAAATGTTCCATATGATCCAAGGCCAAGCTCTTTTATCTTCCTCTTTTATCCGTTGAGATCCACTAAGGTTGAGAAGGAAGTTCACATTTGTGAAAATAGAGCCCTCGTCAAAACCCCCATTAGGATAGGGAATGGAGGAGCTCGCCCATACCAGCCTAGCAAAAGGGCACTGAAACAACATATGGTTGATCGATTCCGTCTCTTCACCACACGTTTGACATCTACTATCAACCCTCATTCCTCTGGCCCTGATCAAGTCAGTCGTAGGGAGAGCAGCACTTAGTGATTTCCATAAGAAAACTCTGATTTTAGGGACTGTTTTCACTTGCCATACTTTCTCCTTGAGTAGATTGGTTGAGGGTTCTATGAAAGCTTCCGGAATCTGCTCCTTGGCCTTAAGTGACGAAGGCAGCCAATAAGCAGACTTTACTGTCATATCTCCACTTTTGTTTAACTTCCAGGTGAAAAAATCATCCCTTCCCACCACAGGTTGGTTCTGTACAATCAGCTCAATGTCTTTACGCACAAAGACCTCTTCCAAACTTTCTACATTCCATCTCTTCGTTATAGGATCAATGAGTGAAGTCGCCATCAATTTAACATCAAAGGTTGGGTTTTTTTTCCACGGGGCTCTGAGCCCTTCTTCTGGATCATCCACCCATTTATCTAACCACACCCTTGTGTTCTTTCCATCACCAACCCTGTGTCTCAGCCCTTTTTGCATCAGATCCCTTCCAAATAATAAACTCCTCCAAGCATAGGATGGTCTATACCCTAGCTTGGCCGATAGAAATTCACCCTCACTAAAATATCTGCTCTTTAAAAACCGGGAGAGGAGGGATTGGGGTTGGCTTAACACTTTCCACGCTTGTTTAGCAAGTAAAGCTTGGTTGAAACATTCCAGATCTTTGAACCCAATGCCTCCCAGATTCTTAGGCATACACATCTTCTCCCAAGATACCCAATGTATCTTATTTTTGTGGGCATCCGCTCCCCACCAAAAATCTGCCATCACACTTCTCAAGCTCGCAGTCAGCTTCTTTGGGAACTGGAAAACAGACATGGCAAAGACCGGGATCCCCCCTGCCGATGTTTTAAGTAAAATTTCCTTACCACCTTGAGACAGATGTTTCAGGTACCAACCCTCCAGTTTTCCTAGCGTTTTATCTTTGATGTATGCCAACAACTCTATCTTAGATCCTGAGAAACATTCAGGCAAGCCTAAGTATTTGCTGGCGCCTCCCTCACTGTTGATTCCAAGGATGTTCCTGATTTCTTCACTAACCCCCACTGACACGCTTTCACCAAAGGTGATCGATGATTTCCCCAAATTAATATTCTGCCCTGTGGCATCTCCATAAAATTGCAGGATTCTGTGAAGCGCTGTGGCTTGCTCCAGTGAGGCTTTGCACAAAAACAGGCTGTCATCCGCAAATAATAAATGGTGTATTGCAGGCCCTTCCTCCGAGAATTGCAGACCATTGATCAGGCCATTTCTTTCGACTACATTCATCAAATGAGTAAGTCCTTCAGTACAGAGAACGAATAAGAAAGGGGAGAGGGGATCCCCTTGTCTCAATCCTCTTTGCGGAGTTATCAACCCGAAGGGTTGATCATTCATAAGAACTGAGAACGTTACCGTAGATACGCACGACATCACCAAATCAATTCATTTTTGGTCGAACCCCAAAGCCCGCAAGAGATTCCTCAGATAATCCCATTCAACTCGATCATACGCCTTAGACATATCCGTTTTCACAGCCATGAATTCTCTGGAGATAGTAGAGTGAGCTTTAAGCGCATGTACAGCCTCGTGTGCGATGACAATGTTGTCAGATATATTTCTGCCTGCAACGAATGCCGATTGATTGACTGACACCAAAGAATTCAAAAAGGGTTGGATCCTTTTAACCAGAAGGTTAGACACCGCTTTGTAGAGCACCGAGCAAAGGCTTATCGGTCTCAGATCAGTCATCTCCTCCGGGTTTGGAATCTTAGGAATGAGACATAAATAAGTGAAGTTCCACTCCTTTGGCATGAGACCTGATTCAAAAACTTCCTTGATTTCCTTAGTCACTTGGTCCCCAATGATCCCCCAATATTTTTGGAAAAATGCTCCAGTCATTCCATCGGGGCCAGGCGCGCTGTCAGCGTTGATGGAGAAGATGGCTTCTGTGATCTCTTCTTTTGATACTCTTCTGGTGAGGTTTAAGTTCATTGCCGCAGAGACCTTTGGAGTGAAGCTCACAAATGCTGGTTCATATGATTTTGGATTGGATGACGTGAAAAGATCAGTGAAGTACTCCACCGCAACCTCCGCTTTAGCCCCATCTGAGCACTGCTCTTGCCCCAGTTTGTTTTTCAGTTTTGATACATGGTTTTTGGACCTAGCCGTTTTGACTGAGTCATGAAAGAACTTAGAGCTCTACTAGGACATATATCTCCAATATTATTTTTTATTTTCTTGTGCACACAATATTTTTCTTTTCAAAATCACATTTCTAATGTTTTTCCTTTCAAAATCACAGCTCTAATAATATCGGTGATGAACTTATAAGTTATAATACGATGATTACGCCTGCCGATGCCCAAATATTAATCGAAGGGATTCAATCAGAACGAGGGAATCAATCAGAACGAGTGCGCTCATTGATATATTTATTTTCACATTTTCTATAAAGCGTAAAAATCGTCCACCCCCCCCCCC
>NC_027751.1:1627497-1629070 GCF_000695525.1 Brassica oleracea var. oleracea
TCGTCCCCCCCCCCCCCCAATTAAATATGTCGTTATCTCCCCTCACTCACTCGACATAATTGACCGGTCTCTTGTCGCAATGTTTTGCAGCCCAACTATTAATAGATGTGCTGTGGTCATACACTCTTCACTACCAAAAACATCTATCCTCACAACAAACCGAACAAGCTCAAGTAACGAAATCAAAGCATGGGAAGCCTCAAGTCTCTGGTTATCTTGGCTTTGCTTTTTTCCCTCTCTCTCGCTGTTTTTGCCGACACATCCAACGATGCTTCTACACGTATACAACTCTATATTTATCATTTCCCTTGTATAGTTTCACATTACTGATGATCGAATGTTTTATACATAGCCTGACGCAAATAACATGAAAATCACACGTGCAGCTAAAGATGAAGTGAAGCCAAGTGAAGCGACCGATGCCATAGGGCAACATCAACCCCAGGCTGCGGAGGCCGAAACCGAGGCCAACGATGTTGTTGTTGAACCTCAGCAGCGGGTCCGTTGTGGCTGTATAAACGGATGTTGCGGAATCTGCCGTTATGGACGGTGCAGCTACTGTTGTCCCAGACCAAAATCCGAGGAGGCCGTGGAAACCGAAGCTATTGATGCCAACGTTGTTGAACCTCAGCAAGGGGGCCGTTGTGGCTGTAGATACAGATGTTGCAGAATCTGCCATTATGGACGGTGCAGCTACTGTTGCCCACGTGCTCAAGCGGAGGCTGAAGTTGTTGAGCCCCAACGACGTAGCAGATGTAGGTACGGTTGCTGCGGAAGCTACGCTTATGGGCAGTGCAGTGCTTGTTGTTCCAAGAAGATGGCTACTGAAGAAGCGGAGAAAAAGGAAGAAGCTAAGAGCAGCATTAACCACAACACCCCATTAGGGGTGCTTAATCACTTTTTTTATTATTAAGTAGGATTTAAGCATTTCATTAAGAAACTTGTATATATTGATCCTCCAATGCAAGGTGCTTATTATGGAGAGCTTAAGAAAATAAAATATTAATTTTTTTTGATAAAATTTATTTATTATATCAGACATATTAAAAGATAACATTTTAAACATAGATTTTAAAAACACATTAAAATAAAGATTAGATCAATAAAGAAGATAAATTTGAAAAAAAACGTGTGAACTCATTGGTTGTTTTCATCACCTCCAAATCTACGCCACACATGTTCAACCAAATCACCTTTCACTTGTTCATGCATTTGTCGATCACGAAGTCTAGTTCGAACACCCATCATATTGGCGATATTTGTAGGTATATCTGTAGAATACGTGAGATCGACATGTGAACTTCCATTGTCTTCTCCGTGTTGGAAATCGGAAAGATCAAATTGACTGTACCCATCTCGTTCGTCTTCTACTATCATATTATGGAGTATGATACATGCCCTCATAATCTTACCAATTTTGACTTTATCCCAAAAAAGTGCTGGATTTTTAACGATGGCAAAGCGAGCTTGCAAGACTCCAAAAGCACGCTCGACATCTTTTCGGACAGCTTCTTGATGTTGAGCAAATAAAACCGCTTTCGGTCCTTGTGGTATTGGAATAGATTGGATAAAA
>NC_027751.1:1629441-1634595 GCF_000695525.1 Brassica oleracea var. oleracea
TAAATAAATTATTCCCTCCACAAAATTCTCCACACATGACCGAGTTATCGTTTCACCGAGCCGGAGGTATTCGTCGACTGCATCCGCCGCAGTACCATATGCCAAGACACGGATAGCTGCTGTACACTTTTGGAGTGTTGAGAGACCAAGCCTTCCAAGACTATCTCTCTTTTGGCGAAAGAAGTCAACTTCGTTCGAGAGTCGATTAACAATGTGCATGAACAATAGCTTGTTCATTCGAAAACGTCGTCGAAAATAATTTCCAGAATACGTTGGCGTTTCACTGAGTGCTGAGAGAGTGACACGTGTTGGCAAGCATCGCTGTTTCCTGAGCTTAATTAAGCGTCGATGTTTGGTTAATAACATCATTTTCTTTTTTTTTTTAAACCAAAAATCACATAAGCATCTCCCTAACAACCCGCGTTAATGCTGCTCTAAGCCACCATGAATGTTGTGTAACACAAACTCTATGTTTGTACTTTGTATGCATGGACGCATGGTATATATTACTGTTTCGTACGTATGTCAAAATAAGAGAAAAATGATGCTATGAGAAGGTCTATAGCTCAATAAAAAAAGTCACAGGATCATATAATATGTATTTTGTTATGGAGTGTTTTCCTCGTGAAGATTGTAATAATAACTACTGTTTAAATATTAAATCGTTGATTGCAACATTTAAATTGTAATCGTGAAAAAGCATGTATAGCTAGGTCAATAAAACCTCACAGCGTTGTATAATATGGCATCACGTAGACTTATAATTTTGCGAAAAGAGAAATATTCATTTATTCATAGTAAATTATAATAATTTTTATTAGATACAAAGTATCATACATAATTAGTTGGAAGAGATCTCAAGCAATATATAAAGATAGATGAACTAATACACTTATTATCAATTGGTTTTACATTGAAAACCCATCTATTTTAACATGATATCAAAGTCCGATCCACGCAGTCCAACACGATCCATGCAGTCCAACCCGATCCACATCGATCTGGCCCAAAGATGGTCCATCGATAGACACTCAAAGAACCATCATCTCGAATAGGCGTATTAGACACAAACTCTCTCAAATCAGTAGTTAAAAAGGATCTTAAACAATATATAAAATTAGATGGACCAATCCACTTATCACCGATTAGTTTTAGGTAATAATTTTGTCAAAAGAGAAAGGGTTTGATTTAAGATTTTGTGATTATTTTTGGAGTGTATAGATGGACGTTATCCTTTCCAATGGTGGGCTGTCTAAGTCTAAGAGTTAGTCTTTGTGACAATTATTTTGACGTGTAAACACCAGGGGTCATGTACAGAGCATGTCATTTACACATGGAACGACATAGAGGAGTTTCAACATTCAACTACTGCCATGGGTTTTTTGGCCAGAAGCAAGAGCGGGTGTTTGATATATACGTAGTTTTGTCAAGTATTGCTAATTCGGTTCTTGTCGGATAATTTTTACTCAGCTCTTTTGTAAGGGACTGGGACATGCCTCTAATGTTTTTTTTTTCAAAATCACATGTCTAATTTTTTTTTTCACATGTCTAATTAATATTTTCTCTTTCAAATTACATCTCTAATATTATCATAAATGAATTTATAATACAGTGACTACATCTGCCGATACCATGTATTAATCGAAGGGAATCAACCAGACGAATGTGCTCATTGCTATATTTATTCTTACATTTTCTATGAAGTGTAAAAATCGTTTTCCCCATTAAATATGTCGTTATCTTCCATCACTCACTCGACATAATTGACCTGTCTCTTGTCGCCATGTTTTGCCGCCGAACTATAAATAGATGTGTTGTGGTCATACATTCTTCACTACCAAAAACATCTATCCTCACAACAAACCGAACAAGCTCAAGTAAGGAAATCAAAGCATGGGAAGGCTCAAGTCTCTGGTTATCTTGGCTTTGCTTTTTTCCCTCTCTTTCGCTGTTTTTGCCGACTCATCCAAGGATGCTTCTACACATGGTATACAACTCTATATTTATCATTTCCCTTTTTTAATTTCACATAACTGGTGATCGAATGTTTTAAACATAGCCTGACGTAAATAAAATATAAATCATACGTGCAGCTAAGGATGAAGTGAAGCCAAGTGAAGCGACCGATGCCCAGGCTGCGGAGGCCGTGGCCAAAGATGTTGTTGCAGAGCCCCAGCAAGGATGGCGTGGTGGTTGTAGGTACGGATGTTGCGGTGGCTGGTTTTTTGGACGGTGCAACTACTGTTGTCGTAGTCCACAAGCCGAGGAGACCGTGGAAACTGAAGCTGTTGAGGCCAACGTTGTTGAACCTCAGCAGGGGGGTCGTGGTGGCTGTAGATATGGATGTTGCGGATCCTGGCGTTATGGACGGTGCAGCTACTGTTGTCGCAGTCCACAAGCCGAGGAAACCGTGGAAACCGTGGAAACCGAAGCTGTTGATGCCAACGTTGTTGAACCTCAGCAAGGGGGCCGTTGTGGCTGTAGATACAGATGTTGCGGAATCTGCCGTTATGGACGGTGCAGCTACTGTTGTCGCAGTCCACAAGCCGAGGAAACCGTGGAAACCGTGGAAACCGAAGCTGTTGATGCCAACGTTGTTGAACCTCAGCAAGGGGGCCGTTGTGGCTGTAGATACAGATGTTGCGGAATCTGCCGTTATGGACGGTGCAGCTACTGTTGTCGCAGTCCACAAGCCGAGACCGTGGAAACCGAAGCTGTTGATGCCAACGTTGTAGAACCTCAACAGGGGGGTCGTGGTGGCTGTAGATACGGATGTTGCGGATCCTGGCGTTATGGAAGGTGCAGCTACTGTTGTCGCAGTCCACAAACCGAGACCGTGGAAACCGAAGCTGTTGATGCCAACGTTGTTGAACCTCAGCAGGGGGGTCGTGGTGGCTGTAGATACGGATGTTGCGGATCCTGGCGTTATGGACGGTGCAGCTACTGTTGCCGAGGTGCTCAAGCGGAGTCTGAAGGGCAGAAAAAGGAAGAAGCTAAGCCATGAATGGTGTGTAAAACAAACTCTATGTTTGTATGCATGGATGCATGGTTTATATTACTGTTTCGTACGTATGTCAAAATAAGGAAAAAGTGTTGCTATAAAGTCTATAGCTCAATAAAAAAATGTCGTAGGTTCATATAATATGTATTTTGTTATGTAGTGTTTTCCTCGTGAAGATTGTAATAATAACTACTGTTTAAATACTAAATCTTGGATTGCAATATTTAAATTATAATAATGAAAAAGCATGTGCCTAGGTCAATGAAAACCACATAGGTTTTATGGTATCACGTAGATTTGTGATCCTAAACATGCATTATGAAAGACGACTTGACATATAAAATAAAACTAAAGCGTTGGTTAGAATATCTTTATTTATTCTGTTTCATTTTAATGATGTTTAAAGTTGATGCATATTTATTAAAAATTCAACTTTGATAAATTTATTTTAATTTTATAAAAGTAACATCAAATAAAATTAGTAAACTAATAAAAATCTACAATACTATATAATTGGTCATAAATACAAAAAACATTAAATTTTTATTTAAAACAATGAGAACATTACTTATTTTGCACAAAAAAATTCTTAAACATCAAATAAATTGAAATGTAGAAAGTATCATTATATGTTGTATGAATAACAATTGAAGATTTGTTTAGATTTTATACACTCCAGTGTAGGGAGTATTCACCGATCCAACCCATAGAGTTCCATCACGCTCCTCCACCTCACTTATAGAGATCCACTTATTTCCAATTGTACCCTCGAAAACCTCCGATATTACGCCACTACCTTCGCTCAACCTCACGGCCATCCCGTTCCCTTTGTACTTAGCCCAATACGAATGAACTTTCATCCAGTCCACCGGCAAGCCCAAAGCGGCGCGTCCTAGCCAGGCATTCGACATGGCGAACTTTGTCAGCTTTGAGTGTTTTGTATTCAGGCCTACCCAAAATCCACCACGTGGACACCTCTTTATGTTGTCGGGGAACCCAGGGAGCCCCTCCGCGAAAATCTCATACTTCTCGTGAGATTTAGAAACCGACCTGTCGTTGAGCCAGTAGCGTAGGACTCGAGATGTGGCAGTCTCTGCCACGAGAAGGTAATCCCCGTTTTGGCTCATAACAACGCCGTTTGCGAACGCAAGGTTGCTTAGAAGAGTTGTCACTTGGTTCGTATTTGGATCGTATTTCATCAATCTACCGGTTCTGTCCCCACTCATTATTGCACCTATATAATTCCTGAAAAAATTAAACAATTTACGCTCTTATATGTAAGATGAATCATGAATGATCGAATATTTGCAGAATTTTAAGTTATAAAAAACAAAAAAAAAACAGGAAAAAGATATTTGCAGAATTTTACCTTCGTTGATAAACCGAACTACTATCAGTGAAGTAGACAACTCCAGTCCGTGGATCTATTTCCACAGCGTTGGTAAACCTAAGGGGCTTATCCAGCTGACGTGTAGATACTTGATTGGCTAAACCACCATCTCGACCAACTTTAAGAAGTCCCATATAAGCATCGGCAATATAAAGATCACCAGTGGATTTTTCAAAGGCCAGGCCCAATGGTCGACCACACTCATGTTCCGTTCGTTGGTGCTCGTGCGGTCCCTCGCAACCTTCTCTGCATTTAATTAAAACGTTAAATACAATAGTCATCCAAGTGTTAAGGAACCCTAAGTGTGAACAATGAACAGATCCCATCATAAGTAACTATTTTCATAACTATAACTATTCTTTTATATCAAGGCTACCATCAACGCTGGGTTTAATGAGTTGTTTAATTTTCTTTACATGATTGTTATTCCATCCTTTTGCTTAGTGGTATATTGAATAAATGCATTGCTGTCTATCTAAAATATGCTGTAATCTTTCTGAAAACGTGTATAGAAAATATAACAGATTTAGCACAAATCTGGACCACCAAAAAGTCAATATCAAATTTCCCATCTTGGTTGTGTACTCATGACTCCAGTAAATAAAAAGAATGTAAGTTAAAAAAAAGAAGAAGAATGCAGCATTTTCATTTTTTCACTCAATTCTTTAACTCTTAGAGCAAGAGCATCAGTGAACCCCCTTTGGGGTTCATCTTTTCAATTTTTTATTATTAAATTTTTTTTTTCCTTTTGATTTACAAAAAA
>NC_027751.1:1634797-1639415 GCF_000695525.1 Brassica oleracea var. oleracea
CCCCTTGAACCCCGCTGCGCATGCCCTAAACATTCTTGAGGAGCAGCAACTGATAAAATAATCAAAGGAAACTAAAGAAGCAATTAAGTTGCATAGTCAAATGTGCATATATATATATAATCAATGCACATGGAAATTGAATTTTAAGATCCCTTCAAAATGGGAACTTCACATGCATGCCCAGATAACAAATTGTGATTCAGAAAGTTAAACTTGCAACTCAAAACAACCAAGTTGACCACGTGAAAACTGAAGTACATATGCAGAAACAAAAGAAGTACCTTTCATTTGGTCAGGAACTCATAACTAATTGTATCATAAATAGTTTAGTTATATTCAAAAGATTAAAGTCAAACACTGTTGGCATTTCAAAGGATAATTTTATTATTCTGATAATTTAGATCGTTTATCTCGGTAGGGCAGAGGGAGTTAGTTGGATACAGTTGAAGGATTTTGCTTTATTTTTCGGTTCAATTTTTTTTGGCTCAACTTCAACTTATATCAATCAAATTTGAATTGACAATCTTATCCAATTTCTACATTTTGATCACAAATACACAGTTAAGATTGATATATATCACCTAAAAACATTCAAAAGGCTATCTACGCTACTCTATCAAAACCTATAGTGTGCACTAAAAAGACCTACAAAACAAATTCAAATACCCAGGGTTTATTATGAAGATACATTCCCAATAAAAGTGGAAAATGAAAAGGAGAAATAATTGTGTACCTTGTTGGAGTGGTGACGGCGAAATCCATCCAACGACTCTCATTAGCTGTCCACTTAACAATTCGACCATCAGATAAACCGGTGAATGGACCGTCGCCGTAGAAATCGAAGGCGAAACTCTCCGGTCCCAAAGCGCCGGTGGTAGGAATCAGATGGAAGTCAGGGAAATGAACTGTGAACATTGACTCTCCATGTTTTGGACTCTCGCCAGAAGAATCGAAGAGGCTTAAGAGAAGGGCAAATGATATCGCCAACACAAAGAAGAGTTTCATCATTCTCCCTTTTCTTCCCACCCTAAACTGTGGCTTGTGGTAAGAGTGATTATTCTCTTATATATAAACTAATTTCAAAATTAATAAATAGTTATTCTTATACATGTCGACTTCGTGTCAAAAACTCAACACTAAATAGTTATATTATTGTATTCTTGGGGTTCGTGGATCATGCATTTGTCATCAGGCATTTGTTAGTTCATATGTTAATTTTTTTCTGTTCAAACATTTCTTTCTTACTGCTTTATTATGAAAGATACATTTCCTTCTTACTTACCAGACATTCATACATGATACTACTCACGTAACTAACATTGTCAAGATAAAAGTTTTGCCGTTTATGGAATGAGATTACAAAGAAATCAAACAATATATTCTTCTAGTCTGCCTCAATTCGTGTATCAATTATGCATATATGACATATAAGTTTCAATGATTATATATAATATGATTATTCATTTCTAAATTGTCTATAAATAAACATTAAAAACAAAAAAAATAAGTAAAATTCATACTCCCTCTGTTTTTAATATAAGTCGTTTTATAATTGTGAACGTAGATTAAGAAAATCATTATTTTTTATATTTTCTAAACAAAAATATTATTAATTATTTACCTAACTACAAATCAACCAATAATAAAATAAAATGTATATTATCATTGGTCATATAACATTAAATGTTAGTAAATTTTATATAGAAAACCGAAAACGTCATATAATTTGGAACATAAAAATTTCTTTAAAACGATTTATATTAAAAAAACGGAAGGAGTATTATATTTCTCTTATTAAAACAAAAACATTCACTTGGACCCAATTTTTTTTGTAAGATTTTAAATTAAATATATCCTTATACTATAAAGTTATATACCCACATGTATTTATTAAATTATTCCTTCCTTATAAGTTGAATGTTTTAGGAAATAAAATAACCAACACTTTTAATTATATATTTTTATTTCTTTACGAACCAACATTTTTTAGATATATCTATTAATTAGCTTTTTTTTTGAATCAAAACCTGCCCAACCGAATGCATATATATAATAAAATTATTTTAATAACTAATGTAAGTACGTGGAAGCCCCCTTGGTCCAGTGGTTTGACTAATGGTTCACTAATGCTTATACACCATGAGGTCTGAGGTTCAAAACCAGAAAACGCAAATTATGCAGATTTTGGAGAAAAAAAGTTACAAGAGATTTAAAAAAAAAAAAACTAATCTAAGTACATGTTTTCTGTAATTTATTTTTTTAATAAAATTGAAAACATGACCCGCTCGGATACGCCAGTCCAGATCTAGTTAGATGGAGTATGTTTGTGATTTTTTATGCATAGTATACATGTAGATGGTATGATTGCTTACAAAACGCCGGAGATCGAGGGATCACATTTAGATCATTGTATTAAAAGTAGATATATTTTGCGTATTCTCTGTAATTTTCCCCAAAAAATTCTGCAGATTTGATGTTTATCTAATTAGCATCAGTTTTACAGGTTTGGGTAAAGTAATGTTATTCGACGACCAAAACAAATTATATATGGAAAATTAACATTTTCCTTACACAGAAAATTAAACGTTGAATGAGGAAGAATGGAAGAGGTAAAAGACAAAAATACATTTATATGATAGCATTAACTAATCTAGATTTAAGGTTTAGAGTTAAGGAGTGGAATTTTGAGAATATGATTTCTAATTAAAAAAATAGAACATTTATATTAAAATTTTTAAAATAAAAATGACTATTTTGGTTATTTTTCTAATTGAATACTATTTTTGTGACAAAAAAAAATTAAAATGGTTATTTGAGAAAATTGCTCAAATTTAAACATTTAAAACCAAAAATAATATAAAACCACAACGCGATCAATATCTTACTACTTACATTTTAGTATGTAACAAAAAATAAATGTTTTTTTGTTCACCAAATAATAAATGCTTTTGTTTGATTTTTTAGGCATAAATAAAACATAAATTTTTAATGATAATAATTATAATTATAATAATTAAAAAAAAGACAAAGGAGGTTGGAGGAAGTGAATCGCAGGAGAAGGGGGGCAATGGACAGAAAAAGAAAAGGCATGCAGCTCCACTCAGCAACCTATTCGTTTTTTTGGTAAAAACAACCTATTCGTTGTGTTGCCTTCTGAGTTCTGACCATTTTAAAAATTTTGTTTGCCATCAAACCCATCCAAACAAACAATGCCATAAACATCAGAGTCAATTAAAGGAAATAATCATAAAAAAGAATGTGACAACCATATTAGTAGAAGAGAACAAGAATGTGACCACATATTGTTTACAAGTATCCCGTTTTTATCTTGTCTATTATGGTTAGTGGTCTGGACTGCACAGGCTGGTCATAAGCCTCGCACCTTTTCAGATTGGTTTATGAACTTCAGATTTTTTTTTGAACTTCGAAATTTATATATATATATAACGGAGCACTCACATGTCTTTAATACTAAATATATCCCTATTCACCACATAGAACCGGCCGGAGCTTTACTAATTATTAATCATGAAATGTTGACCGAACAGTAAGCCATTTACCTGGATCCCATTTACCCGATGCTGCAACCATGATTCACTACAAAAAAACACATGCTTAACGATGAAATTTAACGAGGAAAAACAATCTTCGTAAATTTACGTCGATTTTACGAGAAACTTACGTGGAAAACTAATGTCATCGTTATTTCCTCGTAAAGTTACGACAAAAGCGTTTTGTCGTAAAGTGGATGTAATTTGACGAGTATTTTACGAGGAAATACGACGTAAACTTCGCGTGTTATTTACGAGGAAATAATTTACGTGTATTTAGCGAGGAAATTTTGAATCCACCAACTTTGTAGGTGTTACACGTTTTTTTTGCCACCTAATTAATTTTCGTCGTAAATTCATAGGAAAATTACAAGTACCAGATTCGAAATTTCCTATAAATATGGATGTTTGAACATCATTTTAAACACACCAACAACAAAAAACGTGAAAGAAAAAAAAATGGCTGGCTCCGGGACTATTTACGAGTTGCGGAAGTGGATGTATATGCATAGAGATGCTAACGGGAGAGTGACGAAAGAATACCTTGCGGGCCTGGAGACATTTATGCATCAAGCAGATTCAACACCGCTCGCCCAAGAAAGCGGTAAGATGTTCTGTCTTTGTCGGAAATGCAACAATTCGAAACTGGCAAACTGTGAAAATGTTTGGAAGCATTTAATAAATATATTTTTCACGCCAAATTACTTTATTTGGTTTCAACATGGAGAAGATTTTAATTGTGATCAGAATGAAGCTAGTAGTAGTAATAGCAATTTTCAGGAAAAAGAACCGGTCGATCATCATTTTCATAATGAACATAGTTACCATCAGGAGGAGATGGTAGATTATGATAGGGTTCATGATATGGTAGCTGATGCATTCGTAGCTCATAATGAAGATGAAGAACCTAATATAGATGCAAAAAAGTTTTACGAAATGTTAAACGCGGCGAATCAACCACTTTACAGTGGTTGTAGAGAAGGTCTCTCTAAATTGTCGTTAGCTGCTAAAATGATGAATATTAAAACTGATCACAATCTACCTGAAAGTTGCATGAACGAATGGGC
>NC_027751.1:1641155-1641329 GCF_000695525.1 Brassica oleracea var. oleracea
AATATATATATTTTTATTCTAACTTTCTTAAATGTTTTTTAGGCCAAAGAGACGGGACATCTCCCGTCTCATAAGGAACTTTACGAGAGGACCCACAAGAACAAGGCGGGCGTATTTGTAGATGGCAAGTCCGAGCAAATCTACAACGACGTAGTTGCTCGGGTTGAAGACCGC
>NC_027751.1:1641450-1672529 GCF_000695525.1 Brassica oleracea var. oleracea
CTTTAAATTTTTACTAACAATATTTATTTTTTGTTTTTAAAGTTGTCACTAAAAAAAAGAGACGGACGTTGGAGATTGGTTCCGTCAACGATGTTCCGAGAGCGACATCGTCTTATGGGTGGAGTCGAGGGCTTCTTGGACGTTATAGCGGCCATAAATCCGGAATGGAAGTCCATGTTGAGGAACATGCGACAACAACATCCCATTCCAGGCGAGTCATCTGACACACATAACGAGGCAGATGTTGCGAGGAGGAGTGATGAATTCTACCAGGCGATGAACGATTCTTAATTTTTTTTTTTTCCGGTTGTTGTATTATAAATTCAAAACTTATTTATATATAAAATATTTATTTATTTTTATTTTAAATTATAATTTTATTAATAAATTAAATAAATTAAAAATTTTAATTATATTTTTAAATTCTGTAAAATAATAAAAACGAAGTAATGCCCTCGTTAAGCTTATGTTTTCTTGTAGTGACTTTATTATTGACTGGACTCTCCTATACTCGGAATTGCAGGTGGTTCGATCCCCTAAAGTAAAGGCAAGCGCGTAGGCTATAGAATCCAAAATAGAGCTCCTGCGGCTCTAAACTGCTACTGTGCTTATTTGGTCTATCAACAACTCGGCCAGCTACTGACCTAATTGGTAACTTTTCAGTCAAGGTATGGATCACTCACTTCTGAGTATATTTGTTGCAGACAAGCTGCTTTGGTCTCACTCCTAGCTTTTCTTATCGAAAGGAAAAAAGAAGGATCGTCTCACTCCAGTCAAATATGTATGTGGTTGGGTTCGAATCCCAATGAGCTATGAATTCGAGGAAAGGACTCTCATCCCCTGAATGAGCATCCCCCGAAACCGATCTATCATGTAGGTTCAGATCCACAAAAGCACCGGCATTCCCTGGTCCTCGGGAATGGTGGTCGCGTACTTCATCTGACGATACGAAGGTATCGGATAGATTGAAGAGTCGTAAGTCGACTTGAATCACCTCAAGGGGTGTAGGTGAGCCCGGTGGTATAAGTGCTTATGTTGGAAAGGCTCTACCCGTTGTATTGTGTAGTGGGAGTAGTCGTGCTAATGTTGAGAAGCCTCTTCCCTTAAACTACTACGTGAGGATCAGGGGGTCGTTACGAGTTTCCTTTCTTCTTATCTTAATAGGAACGTAGGGCGTGTTATGGCTTGAAATCCTTTCGAAAAGGTCAGGGCGAAGGGTATCCAACCAAGCAACAAGGAAAATTACGAGAACAGAACAAAAGAAGAAAATACCAAATCAATTTGAATGGATTCAAAACAAGGTTACTGTATGGATCTAGATTAAAATTTCTTCTGTTTTCATCTATTAAATAAGAATGAATTATTTGAAAAATATATTTGAAGTTATCAAGTTGCAAATATTTAATTAAACAGATCTGACGTGACACGAATAATAAGCGTGTAATCATTGTCAAAAGCAAATACCTATTGTGGGATATGCCCTGTAGGCAGGAGTAAGAAGGTCAGCTAGGAAATCAACAGATAACAACAACAACGGAGGGAATGGGTTCCTCCAGCATCTAGGTAGAACCTTCCAGAAAACCGGGAAAGTAGGGCATCATATAGTAAAGCAGGACTACTCCCAGAATCTATAATTGTCGCAAAAAGTCCAATATACATACATTATTGGATCTTTTGAATAACAGTCAAGAAGACCTTATCAAAATGGAACATTTTCACATAGAAGATGTAAAAAAGATTTTAGACATTTTACAAAAAAATATAAAAAAGCATAAAAAAAAATTGAATACATTGAAAAGAAAATTTAATTTTTTGTAGAGCACAACATGTGCTGTTCCAAATAGAACTGTACCACAATAAAAGAAGAAAAAAGACATATATATATACATGTGCATTCTTTTTTATTTTAATAATAAGAAAAATTAATAAATAAAAAACATACTTCTTGATTTACAATATTTGAGTCTTTGGAGTACTTGGGGATTATATTCCGCGCCGAGGATTTGTGCTTGTGGGCTAGGGTGAATATTGCAGACCAGCGAATCTGGTGGTCGACAATCGTTCGGACATGGTAAAGGTTGTCGCGGCATCTGTAGTAGGACAGAGGACTTATCGCGATGCCCGTGGACCAATTTACGATGTCTTCGTCGCTGACGTTTTCGTCAAGCAGGCCACGTGGATTGGCAAGGGTCTTCTTCGGCTAATGATACCTCGATCCCGAAGCCTTCGGAGTATCTTTTTTTATAGGTGCCTCTATATTTACGGGAATTCCTGATAGATCCCGCCCAGTGTCCTCCTCCCTCCCCCGCCGCCTTCCGACTCGGGGAGTATACAATGACAATTTACGGGCATGAGTGCCCGATCGTGAGACTACCTTGCTAGTTTTACCTCCGACAGAACTGACTGGGGCTTGTACCTTTCCTTAGCTCTGCTAGATTGACTCAATATCTTTCCAGGATGATAACATTGTGATCAGTAATAATAATTGTAGTTTTTTTGTACAAGGATCCGAATTTAATTATCAACTTTTTAATTTTATAAAAAAAAGTTTAAATTTCAATCTAAAAAGGATGGATTTTAAAAATTTATTTATGGATTCGCTCTGAGTGGTATCTATGTCATTAATTCAATGAATCTCATGTATTAAGATTTAATTTAAAACATTCCCTCGCATTTGTGTATCCAATTGTTTTCGTATACCGTAACTTATATTATATATTTTTCATATATACAAATATGTATTATCCTGGGATCTAAGTATACAAACATACATAAAAGAAGCTTTGGCCTACCAGAATATATTCGGATATAAAAGTAATAGCCAACATAAATAAGAATTTGAAACTGAAAAATTCGTTTCTTACATTGAATGTGTCAACAGTGCCATGCGAAAGCGCATAGTAACCTTTGCTAGTTAAATTGCTGTTCGGTTATTTAAATTATGCGTTTTAAATTGGCACTTTTTGTTCCATCATTAGATATTCCTCTCTTTGAGCTTGTAGATAGGATCTAACAATTCACTTTTTAGTTGAATATATTAACATTAAAACTCGAAAATATAATCAAATTGAAAGAAAAAAATGGAAGTGAACCATAGGGAAATCAAAATCTCCTTTAACAAAAGAGAGGACGCCAACATTTCAGTAAATTATAAAACCAAAAGTCTTGAAAGGATTTATAAGTTTAAGTGCAAACCTAACCGGAACCGGCAAATACTTTTTAAAAACTAATTATCAAATCTACACACATGGGAAAATGACAGTGTAGGAGCACAATATAGATTCTATAATGACGGTGCAGATTTAAAACAGTTCAAGGAAGCCGTAACTTTAGATCACTGACGATCGAGAACCCAAACAGAAGGCAGAAACACAGACCCAAACCAGAGCTTACCATCTCTCTCTTGAACCTCACTTACGAATTTCATATTCTTCCCTTCACTATCCTCAAGAACCTCCATAACCTCACCGGTCTTGCCGCAGAGCTTCACGGCACCTGCATGAGGCTTTCCTCCTTCAAATAGAAAAACCAACAGGTCCATATTCAACGTTTTCATGAAAAACTTCCCAATCCACGGATGCATCAAAGAAAGCCGAGAAAACGGAGTTTTCTTAGAATGCAAGGCAACCCAAAAATCCCCTGTCTCGGTCCTCCTGATGTTATCAGCGTAACCCGGGAGCTTAGCGAATATGTCGCGGGTCCCTGCTTTAGGTCCTTTGACCCAATATCGATGAACAAGTTGCGTTGGAACCTCACAGGAAAGCACGAACGAACCATCTTTGCTTATGGCAAGACCATTAGGGAAATGTAGACCGTCCATTATAACTTTGGCCTCTTTTGTCTTCTTGTCATATCGAATCGCTCTTCCCGTCTTTTCGCCACACAGAAAGGCGTAGAAGACGTCCCTGATCCATACACGAACGTAATAATTTTAGCATATGCCGACAGAAAGTAAATTTATACGTATTAGTAATAACTTGGTAAAATAAAAAAAAAACTCGATTATTCTTTGGGTTTACATGTTATAATGAAACCAAAAATTAGTACTTAAATATATAATTTCTTGTTTTAAAAAGCTCATGATATCCAGCCTACTAGTTTATGATTTGTCATTGCATCACCATTATATTCCAATATACATAATGCTTATTATTTAGCAAAAAAAAAACTATTAACATTTTTTGGAAACAAAAAACTCTAAACGCAAATGAAAAGAGAAACTTATTTTACGTTGGGTGTTTTCGGTTTTCCTATATGCAAAAAACACACACACAAAATCATAAAAACATAAGTGCTTTTATCTTTAGTTTTATCTTCACTTATAAATGCAAAATAATATTTACCCTTTAATTTCAAATTTGCGATATAAAATTCTAAAACTCGTGGGTTTATCAGGAAGCATATTATTGTAAACATTTTAAGGAAAACGTTAACAAACAACCCAAATTTGATTCCCGAATTAAATAGATAATTAAAGGAAGTAATATAGAGGTGAAGTTATAATACCCAAAGTGGTAGGTGTCGCTGCTATCATTGAAGTAAATAGCATCGTCTTCTTCGTCTATATCCATTTGATTCGCAAACATAATTTTCTGACCTTCTACCTCGTCCACGACCTTCTCGGCCAATCCTCCGTTAGGCCCAACTTTCATTACCCCTAAGTAACCGTCACAAAAGTACAAATCTCCCGATTTTTTTTCGAAGCTCAGGCCTAAAGGCCTTCCACACGCAGGTTCCACCTTATGTCTCGAACAGTTCCCTCTTCATTTATACACCAAATACAAACATTGAAAATTTATCATGTATGTGACTCCTATAATCATTAATCTATAAACATATTTATTCTAGCCTTTGAATTAATATCCATATACATTTACGATGTGTAAATGTTTTTATTAATCCTTGTGGAATAGTGAACAAAGTCATCACTAAAAACATATGTGTCTTTTGGGCATATACAAGTTAAACAAACCTGTCGGGAGTTGAGTAGGCGAATTTGACCCAGCTAAGATCCGCACCGCGCCATTTGAGTATGCTACCATCGGTGACGCCGACGTATGGGCCTTCCCCTTGTGGGTCCCAGTCCAGGCTCTCCGGTCCATCAACGGGAAGCGGGATCATCGTCGCCTTGGTTAGGACGTTCTTCGAGCCCACTATACTCTCCGGTCCGATGATGGATGGCCCGACGAAGACGACCAGGACGGCTATAACTGCCGTAACAACGGCCCATGTCCGAAATTTCCGGCTTATTGGCATTGTTGTGTAGCTGCTAGCTTGACCTTCTCTTCCGAAAAATGTGTGTGTTTAAGTGTGAGTTTGGAATGGCTAATTACTCAATTAAATGCATGATTACTTTACTAGTTGGATGTTTCATGTTTGAGAATACGTGAGAGAGGAGGAATGAATAGAGAAAAGCATAAGCGATGAAGAGAAGCGACCCATATTACTACTTTATCTTTTTTACTTCTGTATTTTCCGAATATTACTTTTCTATTTAGTTGTTTTTTACATGTACGAAATGGACTTAGAGTTCAATAAAGATTTCTGACAAAAAAAAAAAAGTAAAGAGGGATTGAAATAAAGATTTAGTACAACTGTTAAATTATCAAGTTGAAAGTTAATTGCGATTTTCCTAAAAATATTTGGTTTGTATAATTTTAATCATATTTATTGATAAACCAACCGTTCTGCCATGCAGCATCTTGTGAGAATCTCACTTTGTGAAAAGGAAGAACGAAATTCCAGAATATTTTTGACGTGTCTCTCTGTCTTTTTTTTTTCTTTTGAAAAATATTCTGGTTGTGTCGGAAAGAAAAGGAGTACTAGTCTGCTTCACGTTTTCTTCTTTTATACTTGAATACCATATTGTTTTTCATAACTCATTTGCGAAGATTCTCCTTATTAATTTACAATCAAAGTTTATGGATTTATAGTCATATGTTAAAATCCCCGGAAAGCAATTAGCTTGAATTTTCTTATAGAGAGGACATAAACAATACTAAATCGTCACGAAATAGCTATTCCAGGTTTCAGAATAATCAGATTTGAGAGTTGGTCTTGTAGCCTGAGAGAGTCGCCTCTTAGATCATAACTAGTTGATGGTGATGCTTGGCTGGGCATCATCCTTGACTTGAGCCCAACTTATTATCGAGCCTTTTCTGATGCTTAAGAGTTACGTAAGACCTTTTTGTCATTCTTCAGTGCCAAGTCTAGAATAATTTCAAAACTAATAATTTAAGAAACAACCCCATGACTTTGGATTAGTTTCAGATATAAGCCATGTCATGTATTTGCTATTTAACCAATTATATTATACTAACGAAGGGAAAATAGAAGATGAGGCTCGGTTCACTTTTATATCGAGTCCAATTTAGCCCAATAACATGTCAAGACGGGCCCGATAATGGTCGTATTATTTATCAAACATCATTCCCTTAATACTCTCACTCAAGATACCTAATATTAATACTTAGATAGAGAGTCCATTGTGACCCTTAGAGACGTATCAATTATACATATGTAAGACCATGATTAACCCGGTTCTTAGGATGGGGTTCTTAGCTTCGGCTATGAACCGTTTCTTAGCTTTTAACTAAGAAAAACTAAGAACCGTCTCTTAAATAAGAGATATAAGAGCATGATTATTGGGAGAGTTCTTAGAGTGAGGTTCTTAGCGGTATATAAGAACCCGTCTCTTAACTTTTAACTAAAAAAGTTAAGAACCGGCTCTTAAAACTCTTATTTAAGAACCGGTTCTTAGCTTTTTTAGTTAAAAATTAAGAGACGGATTTTTATATTCCGCTAAGAACCCCCAATAATCATGTTCTCCGGACTCTTAGCCGAAAAGTGTAAAAAAAAAAGTGTCAAATCATAAGTTAAAAACCTCAAATTAAGAGCCTGAATTAATCATGCTCTAATGATATCATCGAAATAGAACGATTGATATCATAACAGAGTAACCATTGTTCAAAAACCTCGTGAATATTCACCATAATATACATTTACTAATCAAACATTTAAAAAAAAAATTGTATCGACATAAATTTGTTTTCTTAAATACGTGTGTCAAGAAAGGTTGATAGTTTGGCAAGATAGGATCTCTATTGCTATCCCCTACTCCACTAGATTGGTACTAAACCTTGATATTATAACCAAACATCACTCTACAACAAAATAAAGATATTAATTGTGGTGTTAGAAAGAAAGTTAACGTGAGCTTTATAATCAAAAGGAAAAAAGTTGTTTACACGAACATAATGATACGTAGCATAAAATATAAAGATTTTGTGGGTAAACATTGGCCTTGTGTTAAGTTACAAAAAAAAAAACATTGGCCTTGTGTTCTATCGGAGGGGCACTAGCCAATTGCGTCTTAACATCGCTTGTAAGGGTATTTTAAAATTTAGTTTACTATTTTGTATTTTACGGACCTCAAGGACTAATGGTGAAACCATATAGGGGTAAGAAACATAAGGACTATCTACATTTCAACTTAATTAAATTCCACATGAAATTAACTTTACGATCCTATATCTACTTACACTCAAAAGTGTTAGCATGTAACTCAGAAGGAAATAAGATGGATCACAAGCAAACGAAGTTATTGGAATATGCAAAAGTTATATAACTAGAGTTGTTTCTTTTTTTTTTTGTCGACAAGTCGAGCTGTTAATATTCTCAAAGTAGATCTCAACGTCCGGTCGTATCTCCTAAATAATGGTCGAGGTTTGGTTCACCGTATTAGGACCATATATAAGCTCATTTCTTTTATAAAATCTAGTTATTAATAATGATATCACCGAAAACTAACGTGGTTCAACACTAATTTATACACACCGAAACAAATAACTACATAAACTAATAATAATGTAGGCCTATAATTGGTAGATACAATGTTAACATATTCCATCAATTATAAGACCCGTTGGGTACAACCACAGTCCACACGTAATATTCATTTTCTTATTAATTAGGTTGCTTTTTCTAGAACCATAATTAGGTGACTGTAAGGAACATAGTTTCCATAAGTTAACATGTCACACAGCTAGCATGTATTTATGATTTAAATGATGAGAAATATAAAATGAAAATGAAAATCTATGATGGTCAAGTGGTTAACTTAAAAGAAGCGATATCAAGAGTCTTCTCATCAAACATATTTTGCCACTATGAATGTTTTAGATGCTAAAATATATCGTGATCCACATACTGTTTCTGATAGAGTTTTATTATTAGGGAGAGTAGATACTAGATTGTTAAATTTTAATAATGATTGTGAAAAATTAGACAAAATTAATATGTCTAAAATAAAATAAGCAAATCAAAGGTGGAGGCCACCAGATGCGATCAACCATATCTTCTTTCATGTCACATGCCGACGTCTCTCTATGCGTTAATAATTTAGTGCATTGACTTTGCATTTATACCAATCTTAAATCTTATTTTTATACACATGGATATAGTTTTGAGCCGAATATAAAATCATATCACAATTTACTAGTCAAATACTAAATATTCGTCGAATATGATTTGGAAATTACACAATGGGTTTCTTTCAAAGGTCAAGTCATAAAGTTTTTTTTTTTTTTTTTTTTTTTTTGATAATCCAGGTATCCGGATCTTAGTCCGACTATCCCACCGCGTCCAACTGGAACTGGCGAAGAAGGTCCTGGAAGCCAAACGGAAACCATGTTAAATCCGCTGTGACCGGGGCTCGAACTCGTGATGACGGGCACCTCAGCCGAGGTTCCTTTACCACCAGACCACGAGGCCCGGAAGTCATAAAGTTGAAAATTTTCAAAGTAAAATGGTATGTTCTTAGTATTTGTGTAGAACAAGTCAAATAATTACTTTTGTTTTGCTTATTACAAGGATTCTACTTTTGTGATAATAAATAGTCTTGATAATGTTTTTATCGTCGTTAATCTGATAAAGACATACATATTCCAACAAATTATTATTATTATTTTTCTTCTCTTTGCCAGTTCTTTTTACGTCATAGACAGAAAATCATAGACAAATCTTAACTGATTACTAGCTAGGGCAAATACATAACTACTTACAATCTATTATTTTCACTGGTAAGTGTATGTGTTGGTTTAGAATGTAGGGGTTTAGAATTTTTTGATTTTTACTTGCTAAATGTATGTATCGTCTAATTTACATCCACTTGATAGTTTCACTCACCCCACTAACTCGTGTCGTGGTCTTCTTCTTCAAACTTGTAGGGTCAAAAGTTGTGATGATAAATTTATATATATGAATGTTTTGAAGAAGAGGAGGGGTCCTCTATCATCAAAGAGACATGGATGGTTGTGCTGAAGTTTAAAGAGACAAGATCTCAATCGAAGATCTATCCGACTATACATATATCTTTAGGGTTATTGAGATTCAAAGCATGTCTACCCGACACATCGTGCATTACAATTTCATGATCACTCCATTCATCAAATCGTTTTTAGTCAACACCATGATCTTTTTGACTCTTGCGTCTCGATCTCTTTGATTACTAGATTGGATGTACATATATATATATATATATATATATATATATATATATATATATAAATTAATTTTTGTTTCCGTCTGGTTGATCTTCAAGGTAAAAATACGATATGCAAGACTATAAAATCAAGTGGGAATTTATTTTTCTTGATAACTAGTTAGAAACAGATTGTTTTGGCCGTGCATTTCATATTCCAAATATGTCAACAAGTAGTGTTGACCCGTGGCAAGTATTAGACTAGAATAAACTAAAATGATTCCATTCATTCAAATAAAGAATTTGAAAATTTGTTGATGTTGACATTCGATTCAGCCACTCTTCATAAAAGTGGTGGTATAGCAATTCTTATCACATAACTTATCTTAGGTAATCAAAACGGCATGATTTGTCTCATATATAGTTGTATGAGTAAAAATGTTCTATATTAGCTTAAGAGATTGAACATTAGTATGAAGCGATCAAATTTTTATATTTGAAATCAGTAGGAATCTTGTCATTGCTAACAGTCTGTTAACAAACAAAATAAAAAGTTTATTAAAAAGTGATAAGGGAAGATTGAAAAGGCCAAGAGCTCCGGCGTCCGGCTGCGCGTCTGAGCGCGTGCCGGCGCCGGTGGCTTCCCTTCTTCTTATTTCGTTCTTGTATCAGTGCGGTGTGGTCCGATCTGTAGTTCTCTCCGACATGCAAATGGATATGGGTTAGGGTTTTGCCCTGGGAAGAGCTCGGCTCTTGGCAAAACTTCTTTCTCTGGATTCATGGCGAGGATGTAGAATTAATCCGATCTTCAGTTCAGGGTTTGTGTGTTCCGGGATGCGGAGGCTCCCATAGCTCTAGCATCGCCGATAAAGTTCCTGGGTGGTGGAGGCTTCTTCAGCTCTGCGGCGCCGGCTAAGCTTCCGGAACGTGGAGGCTTCTACAGTTCCACCGTTGCCGGCTTTTGGTCCCTAAGCTCCATTTTAGGGTTTGGTTTCTTTTTCTAGGTTGGTTTTTAGTTATGCGATCTTGCTTTGGTTGCGGTGGTTGAGATCTCGTCGGAGGACGATTGAAGCTCTCCGGTGGTAAGAGTTGATGTTTGCGCGAAGCTCTCTTCTTGGTGTTTGTGTTGAACGTTGGCGGATGAGATCTCGAAGTATCGATTGATTCTCTCCGATTTAGACGCATGCGAGATGTTGGCGGTCGTGGTGAAGATGGTGTGGAGTGGAAAACCTGCGGTGTGATTTGGTGAACCGGTGGGTGGTTCTCCAGGGGTGGTCGAGGCGGAGGTGATGATGCGGTTCGAAGCGAAGGATTTCGGCCGACATCACCTTCCTTTGGGCCCAGGGCTCATTTATTGGGCTCATGCCATTTGTTGTTTGTTTAGTTGGCCCGTGTAATCTGGGCTCTGTAAGTCAATGGGCCTTGCCTTTTTATCAAATAAATTCTTGGCGGAAAAAAAAAAAAGATTGAAAAGGCCAAAAAGTGGGGAAAATGTTGAAATGAGGAGGACAATATGGAACCCACTAGAGCAATAAGAGGGCAAGATAATTTGGAGGGACCTTTCATGTGTGTCTACCATACTTAAGATACGTGTCGTGCAAAAAGATGACGATGATTGATAAATGGTGATGATGGGCATGACTATGGGAGGCAAATCTTTGGCAGAGAATCAAGTGAACATTGCCATGTCTTTGCCACTACCGCACAACCCCAAGTGCTAACAGTTTCCTATTCTTCTGCGAACGAATCTTACTGCCAAGTATACGTTAATTGATGTTGTTATAATCCCATTGAAATTTGGAAGTGTATGTGTATAAGTTATAGACAACAAAAAAACACTCAAACACATGTTATTATTATTCTTTGCCAGCCTTCTAAAACAACTAAACTATATGTGGGCGGTAAAATAACAATGCATGTGGTTGTGGTAGTATACACATTAATCAAATCCCTCATCTTCTTATCTTAATCCTTTAAAATCTTCATACAGATTTCTTTTCATTATTTTAATCCATTAACCAAAGTTTCTTTATTTCCTTCCTCGTTGTCTACTTATCAGAACATTACTTTAAAAGTTATTCTCCCCTAGGTTGGTTCACCAACCAATAGAAAATTGTCATTTTAAATCTAGTATCTTTTAATTAAGGAAACCAAATAACTTGCAAATTATATTATTTTTTCAAAATAAAATTTAAAAATAAATAAAAATAATATATAAAAAACAAATTCAAAAAAAAAAATGTTGTCAACAAAACATTAAACCCTAAATTCTAATACTAAATCCTAAACTCAAATCCTAAACCCTAAATCCTTGGGTAAACCCTAAATCCTTGAGTAAACCCCTAAACCCTTGGAAAAACACTAAACATGTTGTCAACAAAACACTAAACCCTAACTTTTTTAGAACTATTGTTATTTTTATTTATTTAATTTTTTATTTTTTATTTTAAAAGCATAATATAATTTGGCAAGTTATTTTATTTCCTTAATTAAAAGATACTAGATCTAAAATGACAACTTTCTATTGGTTGGTGAACCTAAAGATTTACCATAGGGGTGAACCCAAGAAAAAGTCTTACTTTAATCCCTCAAAACTTGCTTAGTCCGTAACTCAAAGCTAGATCCAAACTTTAGTTTTATTCTCTTTCTCTCTCCCTCTCTTTCTCTCCATCTTTTATTTCCCCTCCATTTCTAAGCTCATTGAAAACAAAAAAAAATATAAAAGTTAGAAACTTAGCACAATGGGTATGGTGAGAGAGTCACAGTTCCATGTTTTGGCTGTTGATGATAGTCACTTGGATCGGAAAATGATAGAGAGATTGCTGCAAAAGTCTTCATGTCAAGGTAAAACAGAACAAAAACCAAAATCTTTCAGTTATGTTCTTGGAGAAACATAGAAAAGATTCTAAAAACGCTTTTTTTTGTCGTATGTTTGCAGTAACTACAGTTGATACCGGCTCCAAAGCTCTAGAGTTTCTAGGTTTGAGAGAAAGTAACGACCCAAATGCACTCGAAACTCATCAGGTTCTGTTCTTTTTCATCATTCATTTGGTTTTTGTTCAAAATTTACAATCATCTTCTTGTTTTTTTGAATGTTTTGTTGGTTTTTGGGTTTAAGCAGGAAGTTGAAATAAATCTCATAATCACAGACTACTGTATGCCTGGCATGACTGGTTACGATTTGCTCAAGAAAGTTAAAGAATCAGCAGCGTTTAGAAGCATTCCTGTAGTAATAATGTCATCAGAGAACGTTCCTGCTAGAATCTCCAGGTAAAACCTCCATTTCATTTGATATGTGAATAGGCATTAGTATTACTTGAGCAACAAGTCTCCAGACCTAAAAAACATTAGCTGTGTAGTTTTCTTGCAATGGATGTGGTTTAAGTGTCCTGAAAATGTGAACTACAGATGTCTGGAAGAAGGAGCTGAAGAGTTTTTCTTGAAGCCAGTAAAGTTGGCTGATGTTACCAAGTTGAAACCTCACATGATGAAAACCAAGTTGAAGAAAGAAGGTGAGAAACCATCAGAAGAAGAGAATGCAACTTTGAAACCTGAAGAATCATTGGTGGTTGAAATGATCTTGCCTCTGAATCAAGAACTTGAGTTGGAACAAAAAGAACCAATGTTGAGTAGTAATAAGAGGAAAGCAATGGAAGAAGTGATATCTGCTGACCGGTCACGTCCTAAATACAATGACATCACAACCTCGGCCTGACCCGTTCGGTGTCCTCAATGCTTCAGAGTTTCTTTGCATAGGAATGTTTCTTCTGGTAAATACAGAGAGAATGAAGATGGAAGACAAATGTAGATGATGGTAATGGTAACAGTTGTTACTTGTATTTCATTATATGAAAAATCAGCAGATTCTCAGTTTTGATACTTGTTAGTTTCCTGGTTTAAAACAATCTCCAGAGTAAATAAAATCTACTTACTTTCTTGTTTATTTATTTATCCAAGTTTTGTCTCAGTTTTTGTTTGTTTTGAAGCAAAAGAAAATATGATTAAGCTCTATAAGACTTCTGAAGCATAATCATTCTTTTTTTATTTCCCCATATATAGTGGACCTCAAAACCGTTGCACTAGCAGCTACACTATGCCAGAAGCCCTCCTACATTTGAGTTTGGAGGCGGTATTCGACATAACGGATTGAGTTTCCAGTACCCTCAGATATGGAATTAGCAGCACAGCTACTAAGGCAATCCAAATGGACAGATACATGACCTAGAAGGACTTTATCCACTGCATTTGCAGCCGAAGCCAACACCTCAATATGGAATAAGCAACGGGTTTCACTATGGATAAGACAGCAAAATGGAGAAAGCATTGACCAACAGTTATGTCATAACTTTGACACAAACCAAGAATCCACATATTTGGTAACTAGCAAAAAACTTTTCTCACAGTACAAGTCTGGTTTGGTATTATAGCTATATTTTTGTCATCACTTCTCTTTTCATTAAGGAGATGGGACATGAACAAGGGCTAAGAAGCAGCATAAGATTCAGTAATCTTATAAAAACTGACTTACACACTTTGATGAAAACAAACACCATAAATGTGAAGTTAGTAACACAAGATGGCATTTTCCAGAGAAGATAACTAACACACACAGGCAAGGGATAACGTATACAAGGTGAATACAGAGAGGTTCAACAATCAAGTCCAGAAAGCAACTCAGAGAAGCAGAGAGAGCGGAAGCAAAGCACGGGATTTACGAAGCTGCAAATCTCCAAGTCCTGAAACGAAGAAAAGACTTGATGACTACATTTCTGATAAGAATAGCCTTATATTTGTCCCACATCGGAAACACAAAGCTTTTCTTAGTTGTATATAATAGATAAGTTTCTAGTGTTTGAACGTCGAGCTCGGTAGTGTGGGCTTGTAATCCAAGTGGAGACGACAAGATGATGGGACGTTGGGTCGATCTCATTGGGCCGGGTTTGGTTGGGCTTATTATGGCCTGCCCATTCCAAGTTGGGAGTTGAAGCATGCGGGCTTGAGCGAAGGCTCAGGTCACGTGTTTCTTATAGTGGGGGAGACTGCGTGAGGCTGGTTTCACAGAGCAGCGTACACCTCCCGCTCTTGACGGTGGAAGGATAACGGGCCTTCGCCTTCCAAGCCCACTATGATCCAATAAGCCGATTCCGATTGGACCATCATCTTTTTCTTTTTTTTTTTTTTGTATAAGCGAATCAGTTTTACGTCGTATAAATTTGCTGGCAAGAAGAACACGCCTGAATCACACAACTCGTTGTCTTCTGACACTGTGATTAACACATGGGAGCTTATGAACGCCACGACGAAGATTGGATTCATTTGCATTCTAAACCTAAGCATCCTCTGCGGAAACATCTGGCTGAAGAATCGTCTCTCTGGCTTAGATCCTCGCATCTTAAAAGAGAGCGTTATCTTCCTCCAAACTACTTGGCAAAAACACCAAACCGGTCACATGCAGCCACTCAAATCAAACGACTTCAATCAGCTTACAAGTGAGTTCTCATGAAGACCAAGGTTGCGTGAGACAGAAGACAACAATAACAAGATAGTATTGTACTTCACTAGCCTCAGATGAATTCGAAAGACGTATGAGGATTGCTGTTTTGTTTGGGCGGTATTGAGAGGGTTTAGGGTTGCAGTAGAGGAACGTGATATCTTAATGGACTCAGATTACAGGACAGAGCTTCAGATTTCACTTGGGGAAGAGAAACCGATTTGAATGCCTCAGGTTTTCGTAAAGAGGCATCCACATTGGTGGTGTTGAGGAGCTCAAGAAACTGAACGATGAAGGTGAATTGGGAATATATCTTAATCAAGATTCAAGAATACCTACCTGTATGGTAAGGAATTATGATTTGGAGAAGATTTATTCTTCTTTGGTGCTGGAATACATAACATAATAAGTTGTTCCAGAACCAACCAAGTTCCTATGTTGTTATTTGGACCACTCCTTGCTTTTATAAGTTAGTTTATTGTGGTTTGTCCCGAATGAGCATATGAAGTTTTAGTTTTTACTAAATTAATTTATACAAAAATAGAATGATGTCCATGTACTATAAAAAAAAATTTAGAATACATTAATACAAATATGGAATGTGGTTAGAAATTTTAAAATGACACTAAAGATTATAGGCTTCGGTATATAGAGCATTTACCAAAAAACTGAATATTTTGTAGGGGTTAACACATAGATTTTAAGAAAAATTCAAAAAATATGACAGTATTTTTTAATGCATAGTTGTATTATGAAATAACATATGATGAAGGTCTGAGAGGTTTGGAACTTTTGTTGTCTACGTTTCTCTAGAATAGTAATTTTATTGTGGTTTGTCAATTGATTTAAGAAGCATATGAAGTTTTACTAAATTAATTGATAAAAAAGTAGAACGATGTCCATGTAAAATGAAAGAGAGTTTAGAATACATTAATACAAATGTAGAATGTGGTTAGAAATTTTCAAATAACACTAAATATTATAGGCTTCGGTACATAGAGCATTTACCGAAAAACTGAATATTTTGTATGGTTAACACATAGATTTTGAGAAAAATTCAAAAAAATGACAATATTGTTTTAATGCATAGTTGTATCAAGAACTAACATATGATGGAGGTCAGAGAGGTTTGAAACCTTTGTTGTCACCGTTTCTCTAGAATACTGATTTTATCGTGGTTTGTCAACTCATTTAGGGAGCATATGAAGTTTTACTAAATTAATTGATAAAAAATAGAACGATGCCTATGTACCATGAAAGAGAGTTTAGAATACATTAATACAAATGTGGAATGTGGTTAGAAATTTTAAAATAACACTAAAGATTATAGGGTTAACACATAGATTTTGAGAAAAATTCAAAAAATATGACAGTATTGTTATTAATGCATAGTTGTATCATGAACTAACATATGAAGATGGCCAGAAAGGTTTGAAACATTTGGTGTCTCTGTTTCTCTAGAATAGCGATTTTATTGTGGTTTGTAAACTGATTTAGGGAGCATATGAAGTTTTACTAAATTAACTGATAAGAAATAGAATGATGCACATGTACCATGAAAGAGAGTTTAGAATACATCAATACAATTGTATAATGTGATTTGAAATTTTAAAACAACACTAAAGATTATAGGCTTCAGTACATAGAGCATTATAACACATAGATTTTGAGAATTTTTTTTTTAAAAATGAAAATATTGTTTTAATGCATAGTTGTATCATGAACTAACATATGATGCTGCCAGATAGGTTTAAAACCTATTTTTGTCTCTGTTTCTCTAGAATAACGATTTTATTGTGCTTTGTCCACTGATTTAGGAAGCATATAATATTTTACTGAATTAATTGATAAAACAATAGAATGATGCCCATGTACCATGAAAGATAGTTTAGAATACATTAATACAATGGTAAAATGTGGTTAGAAATTAACCATTTACCCAAAATTGAATATTTTGTAGATGTTATACTTAGATTTTGAGAAAAATTCAAAAACTATGACAATATTGTTTTAATGCATAGTTATATTATGAACTAACATATGATAATGTTCCGATAGGTTTGGAACCTTTGTTGTCTCCGTTTTTCTAGGATAGCGATTTTATTGTGGTTTGTCCCCTGATTTAGGGAACTTATGAAGTTTTACTAAATTAAATGATAAAAAAAAAGAGAACGATGTCCATGTACCATGTAAGATAGTTTAAAATACATTCATACAAACTTGGAATGTGGTTAGAAATTTCAAAAGAACACTAAAGATTATAAGCTTCAGTATATTACCATTTACCGAAAAACTGAATATTTTGTAGGGTAACACATAGCTTTTGAGAAAAATTCAAAAAAAATATGATAATATTGTTTTAATGTATAGTTGTATCATGAAATAACATATTATGTTGGTCAGAGAGGTTTGGAACCTTTTTTGTATCCATTTATCTAGAATAGTGATTTTATTGTGGTTAGTCCACTGATTTAGGGAGCATATGAATTTTACTAAATTAATTAATAAAAAATAAAACGATGCTCATGTACCTTGAAAGATAGTTTAGAATACATTAATACAATTGAAGAATGTGGTTAGAATTTTGTTAGAAAAAACACTAAAGATTATAGGGTTCAATATATTAACCATTTACCGAAAAATGAATATTTTGTAGAGGTTAACACATAGACTTTGAGAAAATTTCAAAAAATATGACAATATTATTTTAATGCATATTTATATCATGAACTAACATATGATGATGGTCAGAGAGGTTTGGAACCTTTGTTGTCTCCGTTTCTCTAGAATAGTGATTTCATTGTGGTTCGTCCCTTGATTTAAGGAGCATATAAAGGTTTACTAAATTAATTGATAAGAAAATAGAACGATGCCCATGTACCATATAAGAGAGTTTATAATACATTAATATAACTGTGGAATGTGGTTACAAATTTTAAAAAACACTAAAGATTATAGAGTTCAATATATTAACCATTTACCGAAAAATTGAATATTTTGTTGGGGTTAACACATAGATTTTGAGAAAAATTCAAAAATATGACAATATTGTTTTAATGCATAATTGTATCATGAACTAACATATGATGATGGTCAGAGAGGTTTGGAACCTTTGTTGTCTCCGTTTCTCTAGAATAGTGATTTCATTGTGGTTCGTCCCTTGATTTAAGGAGCATATAAAGGTTTACTAAATTAATTGATAAGAAAATAGAACGATGCCCATGTACCATATAAGAGAGTTTATAATACATTAATATAACTGTGGAATGTGGTTACAAATTTTAAAAAACACTAAAGATTATAGAGTTCAATATATTAACCATTTACCGAAAAATTGAATATTTTGTTGGGGTTAACACATAGATTTTGAGAAAAATTCAAAAATATGACAATATTGTTTTAATGCATAATTGTATCATGAACTAACATATGATGATGGTCATAGAGGTTTTGAACCTTTTTTGTCTACGTTTCTTTAGAATCGCGATTTATTGTGGTTTGTCTACTGATTTAGGGAGCATATGGAGTTTTACTAAATTAACTGATAAAAAATAGAACGATATCCATGTACCATGAAAGATAGTTTAGAATACATTAATACAAATGTACAATATGGTTAGAAATTTCAAAACAACACTAAAGATTATAGGCTTCAGTATATAGAGCATTTACCGAAAAACTGAATATTTTGTAGGAGTTAACACATAGATTTTGAAAAAAGTAAAAAAAAAATGACAATATTATTTTAATTCATAGTTATAATATGAAATTACATATGATGATGGTCATAGAGGTTTGGAACCCTTGTTATCTCCGTTTCTCTAGAATAGTGATTTTATTGTGGTTTGTCAACTGATTTACAGAGCATATGAAGTTTTACTAAATTAATTGATAAGAACATAGAATGATCCCCATGTACCATGAAAGAGAGTTTATAATAAATTAATACAAATGCAGAATGTGGTAAGAATTTTTTAAACAACACCAAAAATTATAGGCTTCAATATATAATCCATTTACCGAGAAACTGAATATTTTATAGGGGTTTAACACATAGATTTTGAGAAAAATTCAAAAAATATGACAATATTTTTTTAATGCATAGTTTTATGATGAAAAACATATGATGATGGTCTGAGAGGTTTGGAACCTTTGTTGTCTTCGTTTCTCTAGAATAGCAATTTTATTGTGGTTTGTCCCCTGATTTAAGGAGCATATGAAATTTTACTAAATTAATTGATAAAAATAGAAAAATACCCATGTACCACGAAAGAGAATTTAGAATACATTAATACAAATTTGGAATGTGGTTAGAAATTTTTAAATGACACTAAAGATTATAGGCTTCACAGTATATAGAGCATTTAACAAAAAACTAAATATTTTGTAGGGGTACACATAGATTTTAAGAAAAATTCAAAAAATATGACAATATTGTTTTAATGAATTGTTGTATAGTGAAATAATATATGATGATGGTATGAGAGGTTTGGAATCTCTGTTGTCTATGTTTCTCTATAATAGCGATTTTATTGTGGTTTGTCAACTGATTTAGGGAACATATGAAGTTTTAATAAATTAATTGATAAAAAATAGAATAATGCCCATGTACCATAAAAGAGAGTTTTCAATAAATTTATACAAATGTAGAATGTGGTTAGAAATTTAAAAACAATACTAAAAATTATAGGCTTCAGTATATTATCAATTTACCGAAAAATTGAATATTTTAAAGGGGTTAACACATAGATTTTGAGAAAAATTCAAAAAATATGACAATATTGTTTTAATGAATTTCTGTATCTTTAACTAATATATGATGATGGTCAGAGAGGTTTGGAACCTTTGTTGTCTCTGTTTCTCTCGTATAGCGATTTTGTCGTGGTTGTCCATTAATTTAAGGATCATATGTAGTTTTACTAAATTAATTGATAAAAATATAGAATGATGCCTATGTACCATGAAAGTGAGATTAGTATACGTTATTACAAATGTAGAATGTGGTTAGAAATTTAAAAAAAAACACTAAAGATTATAGGCTGAAGTATATAGAGCATTTACCGAAAAACTGAATATTTTGTAAGGGTTAACACATAGATTTTGAGAAAAATATGATAATATTGTTTTAATGCATCGTTATATAATGAAATAACATATGATGATGGTCAGAGAGGTTTGGAACATTTGTTGTCTCAGTTTCTCTATAATAGCGATTTTATTGTAGTTTGTCAACTGATTTGTGGAAAATATGAAGTTTTACTAATTTAATTGTTAAAAAATAGAACGATTCCTATGTACCTTGAAAGAGAGTTTAGACTACATTAATACAAATGTGAAATGTGGTTAGAAGTTTTAAAATAACAATAAAGATTACAGGTTTCAGTATATTATCCATTTACTAAAAAACTGAATATGTTGTAGGGGTGTTAACACATAGATTTTGAAAAAAAATCAACAAAATGAAAATATTATTTTAATACATAGTTGTACCATGAACTAACATATGATGATGGTCAGAGAGTTTTGGAACCTTTGTTGTCGCTGCTTCTCTAAAATACCGATTTTATTGTGGTTTGTCAACTGATTTAGGGAATATATCAAATTTTACTAAATTAATTGATAAAAAATAGAACGATGCCTATATCCCATGAAAGAGATTTTATAATAAATTAATACAAATGTGGAATGTGGTTAAAAATTTTTAAATGACACTAAAGATTATATGCTTAAGTATATAGAGCATTTACCGAAAAATTTAATATTTTGTAGGGGTTAACACATAGATTTTGAGAAAAAATCAACAAAATAATAATATTATTTTAATGCATAGTTGTATCATGAACTAATATATGATGATGGTCAGAGAGGTTTGGAACCTTTGTTGTCTCCGTTTCTCTAGAATGGCGATTTTATTATGGTTTGTCAACTGATTTAGGGAGTATATGAAGTTTTACTAAATTAATTGATAAAAAATATAATGATGCCAATGTACCCTGAAAGAGAGTTTAGAATACATTAATACAAATTTAGAATGTGGTTATAATTTTAAAATAACACTAAAGATTATAGGTTTCAGTATATAGAGCATTTACCGGAAAACTGAATATTTTGTAGGGGGTTAGTTAACACATAGATTTTGAGAAAAATTCAAAAAATATGACAATATTTTTTTAATGTATAGTTGTATCATGAACTAACATATGATGATGGTGAGAGAGGTTTGGAACTTTTGTTGTCTCCGTTTCTCTGAAATAGCGATTTTATTGTAGTTTGTCAACTGATTTAGGGAGCATATGAAGTTTTACTAAATTAATTGATAAAAAAATAGAACGATACCTATGTACAATGAAAGAGAGTTTAGAATGCATTAATGCAAATTTGGAATGTGTTTAGAAATTTTATAATGACACTAAATATTATAGGCTTCAGTATATAGATCATTTACCGAAAAACTAAATATTTTGCAGGTTAACACATAGATTTTGCAAAAAATTCAAAAAATATGACAATATTGTTTTAATGCATAGTTGTATCATGAAATAACATATGATGATGGTCTGAGAGGTTTGGAAACTTTGTTGACTCCGTTTTTCTATAGTAGAGGTTTGGAACCTTTGTTGTCTCCGTTTCCTATAATAGAGATTTTATTGTGGTTTGTCAACTGATCTAGGAAGCACTTGAAGTTTTACTAAATTAATTAGTAAACAATAGAACTATGCTTATGTGCCATGAAAGATAGTTTTGAATACATTAATACAAATGTAGAATGTGTTTAGAAATTTTAAAATAACACTAAAGATTATAGATTTCAGTATATTAACAATTTCGCGAAAAACTGAATATTTTGTAGAGGTTAGGAACCTTTGTTGTATCATAAACTAACATATGATGATGGTCTAAGAGGTTTGGAACCTTTGTTGTCCACGTTTCTCTAGAATAGCGATTATATTGTGGTTTGTCGACTGATTTAGGGAGCATATGAAGTTTTACTAAATTAATTGATAAAAAATTAGAACGATGCCGGTTTACCATGAAAGAGAGTTTAATATATACTAATACAAATGTAGAATGTGGTTAGAAATTTTAAAACAACACTAAAAATTACAGGATTCAGTATATTATCTATTTATCGAAAAACTGAATATTTTGTAGGGGTTAACGCGTATATTTTGAGAAAAATTCAAAAAATAGCAATATTGTTTTAATGCATAATTGTATCATGAACTAATATATGATTATAGTCATAGAGGTTTGGAACCTTTGTTATCTCCTTTTATCTAGAATAGCGATTTTATTGTGGTTTGTCCACTGATTAAGGGAGCATATGAAGTTTTACTATATTAATTGATAAACAAATAGAAGATGCTCATGTACCATGAAAGGAAGTTTAGAATACATTAATACAAATATAGAATGTGGTTAGAAATTTTAAAATAACACTAAAAATTATAGGCTTCAGTATATAGAGCATTTTACCAAAAAACTGAACATTTTGTAGGGTTAACACATAGATTTTGACAAAAATTCAACAAAATGATAATATTGTTTTAATGCATAGTTGTATGATGAACTAAAATATGATGATGGTCAGAGAGGTTTGGAACCTTTCTTGTCTCCGTTTCTCTATAATAGCGATTTTATTGTGGTTTGTCAACTGATTTAGGTAGCATATGAAGTTTTTCTAAATTAATTGTAAAAAAAATATAACGATGCCTATTTACCGTGAAAGAGAGTTTAGAATACATTTATAGAAATGTAGAATGTGGTTAGAAATTTTTAAAACAACAATAAAAATTATATGCTTCAGTATATATACCATGAAAGAGAGTTTTGAAACCTTTGTTGTCTCTGCTTCTCTATAATACTGATTTTATTATGAGTTGTCAACTGATTTAGTGAGCATAATAAATTTTACTAAATTAATTGATAAAAAAAATAGAATGATGCCTATGTACCATGAAAGAGGGTTTAGAATACATTAATATAAATATAAAATGTGGTTAGAAATTTTAAAATAACACTAAAGATTATAGGCTTCAGTATACAAAGCATTTACCGAAAAATTGAATATTTTGTAGGGGTTAACACATAGATTTTGAGAAAAATTCAAAAAAGATGAAAATTGTTTTAATGCATAGTTGTATCATAAACTAATATTATATGATGGTCATAGAGGTTTAGAACCTTTGTTGTCTCCGTTACTCTAGAATAGAGATTTTATTGTGGTTTGTCAACTGATTTAGGGAACATATGAATTTTTAATAAATTAATTGATAAAAAAATAGAATTATGCCCATGTACCATGACAGAGAGTTTTGAATAAATTTATACAAATGCAGAATGTGGTTAGAAATTTTAAAACAACACTAAAAATCATAGGCTTCAGTATATTTTCTATTTACCGAAAAACTGAATATTTTATAGGGGGGTTAACACATAGATTTTGAGAAAAATTCAAAAAATATTACAATATTGTTTTAATGCATTTTTGTATCTTTAACTAACATATGATGATGGTCAGAAAGGTTTGGAACCTTTGTTGTCTCCATTTCTCTCGAATAGCGATTTTGTTGTGGTTTGTCCATTAATTTAAGGAGCATATGTAGTTTTACTAAATTAATTGATAAAAATATAGAATGATGCCTATGTACCATGAAAGCGAAGTTAGAATACATTAATACAAATGTAGAATGTGGTTAGAAATTTTAAAATAACACCAAAGATTATAGGCTTCAGTATATCGAGCATTTACCGAAAACCTGAATATTTTGTAGGGGTTCACACATAGATTTTGAGAAAAATATGAAAATATTGTTTTAATGCATAGTTGTATCATGAACTAACATATGATGATGGCCAGAGAGGTTTGAAACCTTTGTTGTCTCCGTTTCTCTAGAACAGCGATTTTATTGTGGTTTGTCAATTGATTTATGGAACATATGAAGCTTTACTAAATTAATTGATAAAAAATAAAACGATGCCTATGTACAATGAAAGAAAGTTTAGAATACATTAATACAAATGTGGAATGCAGTTAGAAATTTTAAAATAACACTAAAGATTATAGGCTGCAGTATATAGAGCATTTACTGAAAAAACTGAATATTTAATAAGGGTTAACACATAGATTTTAAGAAAAATTCAAAAATATGAAAATATTGTTTTGATGCATAGTTGTATCACGAAATAACATATGATGATGGTCTGAGAGGTTTCGAACCTTTGTTGTCTCCGTTTCCCTAGAATAGCGATTTTATTGTGGTTTGTCAACTGATTTAGGGAGCATATGAAATTTTACTAAATTAATTGATTAAAAATTGAACGATTCCGGTTTACCTTAAAAGAGAGTTTAATATACGTTAATAGAAATATAGAATATGGTTAGAAATTTTAAAACAACTAAAAACTATAGGATTCGGTATATTATCTATTTACCGAAAAACTGAATATTTTGTCGGGGTTAATACAGAATTTGAGAAAAATTCAAAAAATGGCAATATTGTTTTAATGCATAATTGTATCATGAAATAATATATGATGATGGTCAGAGAGGTTTGAGACCTTTGTTATCTTCGTTTATCTAGAATAGCGATTTTATTGTGGTTTGTCAAATGATTTAGGGAGCATATGAAGTTTTACAAAATTAATTGATAAAAAAATAGAATGATACCCATGTACCCTAAAAGAAGGTTTACAATACATTAATACAAATTTAAAATGTGGTTATAAATTTTAAAATAACAATAAAGATTATAGGCTTCAGTATATAGAGCATTTTACCAAAAAACTGAATATTTTGTAGGGGTTAACAAATAGATTTTGAGAAAAATTCAAAAAATATGACAATATTGTTTTAATGCATAGTTGTATAATGAACTAACATGCAATAATGGTCAGAGAGCTTTCAAACCTTTGCTGTCTCCGTTTCTCTAGAATAGCAAATTTATTGTGGTTTGTCAACTGATTTAGGATATGAAGTTTTACTAAATTAATCAATAAAAAATATAATGATGTCTATGTACCATGAAAGAGAGTTTAGAATACATTAATACAAATATGGAATGTGGTTAGAAATTTTAAAATGACACTAATGATTATAGGCGTCAATATATAGAGCTTTTACTAAAAAACTGAATATTTTGTAGGGGTTAACACATAGGTTTTAAGAAAAATTCAAAAAATATGACAGTATTTTTTTAATGCATAGTTGTATCATGAAATAACATATGATGATGGTCTGCGAGGTTTAGAACTTTTGTTGTCTACGTTTGTCTAGAATAGTAATTTTACTGTGGTTTGTCAACTGATTTAACAAGCATATGAAGTTTTACTAAATTAATTGATAAAAAAACAGAACGATGCCGATATACCATGAAAAACGAGTATAGTATACATTAATACAAATGTAGAATGTGGTTAGAAATTTTAAAACAACACTAAAGATTATAGATTTCAGTATATTAACAATGTACCGAAAAAGTGAATATTTTGTAGGGGTTAACACATAGATTTTGAGAAAAATTCAAAAAATGACAATATTGTGTTGATGTATAGTTGTATCACTAACTAACATATGATGATGGTCAGAGAGGTTTGGAACCTTTGTTGTCTCCATTTTTCTATAATAGCGATTTTATTGTGGTTTGTCAAATTGATAAAAAAATAGAATGATGCTCATGTACCATGAAAGAGAGTTTAGAATACATTAACACAAATGTAGAATGTGGTCAAATTTTTTAAAATAACACTAAAGATTATAGGTTTCAGTATATAAATCATTTACCGAAAAACTATATATATTGTATGGGTTAACACATAGATTTTGAGAAAAAAATACATGTATAGTTGTATCATGAACTAACATATGATATTGGTCAGAGAAGTTTGGAACCTTTGTTGTCTCTGTTTCTCTATAATAGCTATTTTATTGTGGTTTGCCAACTGATTTAGGGAGCATATGATGTTTTACAAAATTAATTGATAAAAAAATAGAATGATGCCCATGTACCCTAAATGAGAGTTTATAATACATTAATACAAATTTAAAATGTGGTTATAAATTTTAAAATAACAATAAAGATTATAGTCTTCAGTATATAGAGCATTTTACCGAAAAACTGAATATTTTGTAGGGGTTAACAAATAGATTTTGAGAAAAATTCAAAAAATGACAATATTGTGTTGATGTATAGTTGTATCACGAACTAACATATGATGATGGTAAGAGAGGTTTGGAACTTTTGTTGTCTCTGTTTCTCCAAAATAACGATTTTATTGTGGTTTGACAACTGATTTAAGGAGCATATGAAGTTTTACTAAATTAATTGAATATGAAGTTTTACTAAATTAATCAATAAAAAATAGAATGATGTCTATGTACCATAAAAGAGAGTTTAGAATACATTAATACAAATATGGAATGTGGTCAAAATTTTTAAAATAACACTAAAGATTATAGGCTTCAGTATATAGAGCTTTTACCAAAAAACTGTATATTTTGTAGGGGTTAACACATAGATTTTAAGAAAAATTCTAAAAATATGACAGTATTTTTTTAATGTATAGTTGTATCATGAAATAACATATGATGATGGTCTGCGAGGTTTGGAACTTTTGTTGTCTACGTTTCTCTAGCATAGTAATTTTATTATGGTTTGTCAACTGATTTAAGAAGCATATGAAGTTTTACTAAATTAATTGATAAAAAAAACAGAACGATGCCGATGTACCATGAAAAAAGAGTATAGTATACATTAATACAAATGTAGAATGTGGTTAGAAATTTTAAAACAACACTAAAGATTATAGATTTCAGTATATTATCAATTTACCGAAAAACTGAATATTTTGTAGTGGTTAACACATAGATTTTGACAAAAATTCAAAAAAATGACAATATTGTGTTGATGTATAGTTGTATCACGAACTAACATATGATGATGGTCACAGAGGTTTGGAACTTTTGTTGTCTCTGTTTCTCCAAAATAACGATTTTATTGTGGTTTGACAACTGATTTAAGGAGCATATGAAGTTTTACTAAATTAATTGATAAAAAATAGAATGATGCTCATGTACCATGAAAGAGAGTTTAAAATAGATTAATACAAATGTAGAATGTGGTCAAAATTTTTAAAATAACACTAATGATGCTCATGTACCATGAAAGAGAGTTTAAAATAGATTAATACAAATGTAGAATGTGGTCAAAATTTTTAAAATAACACTAAATATTATAAGCTTCAGTATATAAATCATTTACTGAAAAACTGTATATATATTGTATGGTTTAACACATAGATTTTGAGAAAAAAATGAAAAAATATAACAATATTGTTTTAATGTATAGTTGTATCATGAACTAACATATGATGATGGTCAGAGAAGTTTGGAACCTTTGTTGTCTAAATATGACAATATTGTTTTAATGTATAGTTGTATCATGAACTAACATATGATGATGATCAGAGAAGTTTGGAACTTTTGTTGTCTCCGTTTCTCTATAATAGCTATTTTATTGTGGTTTGTCAACTGATTTAGGGAGCATATGAAGTTTTACTAAATTAATTGTTAAAAATAGAACGATGCCTATGTACCATGAAAGAGAATTTAGACTATATTAATACAAATGTGGAATATGGTTAAAAATTTTAAAATAACACTAAAGATTATAGACTTAAGTATATTATCCATTTACTTAAAAACTGAATATTTTGTAGGGGTTAACACATAGATTTTGAGAAAAATTCAAAAAATAAGACAATATTGTTTTAATGCATATTTGTATCTTGAACTAACATGTGATGATGGTCAGAGAGGTTTAGAATTTTTTTTGGCCCCATATCTCTGTAATAGCGATTTTATTGTGGTTTGTCGACTAATTTAGGGAGCATATGAAGTTTTACTAAATTAATTGTTAAAAAATAGAACGATGCCTATGTACCATGAAAGAGAGTTTTGAATACATTAATACAAATGTAGAATGTGGTTAGAAATTTTAAAATAACACTATAGATTATAAGCTTCAATATATAGAGCATTTACCGAAAAACGGAATATTTTGTAGGGGTTAACACATAGATTTTGAGAAAAATTCAAAAAATATGATAATATTTTTTTAATGCATAGTTGTATCATGAAGTAACATATGATGATGGTCAGAGAGGTTTGACTTTTTTTGTCTCTGTTTCTCTATAATAGCGATTTTATTGTGGTATGTCAACTGATTTAGGGAGCATATGAAGTTTTACCAAATTAATTGTTAAAAAAATAAACGATGCCTATGTACCATGAAAGAGAGATTAGAATACATTAATACAAAAATGGAATGTGGTCAGAAATTTTAAAATAACGATAAAGATTATAGGCTTCCGTATATAGAACATTTACCGAAAAACAGAATATTTTGTAGGGGTTAACACATAGATTTTGAGAAAAATTCAAAAAATGACAATATTGTTTTGATGCATGGTTGTATCATGAACTAACATATGATGATGGTCAGAGAGGTTTTGAACCTTTGTTGTCTCTGCTTCTCTAGAATAGCGATTTTATTGTGGTTTGTCAACTGATTTAAGGAGCATATGAAGTTTTACTAAATTAATTGTTAAAAAATAGAACGATGCCTATGTACCATGAAAGAGAGATTAGAATACATTAATACAAAAATGGAATGTGGTCAGAAATTTTAAAATAACGATAAAGATTATAGGCTTCCGTATATAGAACATTTACCGAAAAACAGAATATTTTGTAGGGGTTAACACATAGATTTTGAGAAAAAAATTAAAAATATAAAAATATTGTTTTAATGCATAGTTGTATCATAAACTAACATATGATGATGGTCATAGAAGTTTGGAACCTTTGTTGTCTCTGTTACTCTAGAATAGCGATTTTATTGTGGTTTGTCAACTGATTTAGGGAAAATATGAAGTTTTAATAAATTAATTGATAAAAAAAATTAAAATGATGCCCATGTACCATGAAAGAGAAGTTAAAATACATTTATACAAACATAGAATGTTGTCAGAAATTTTAAAACAACAATAAAAATTATAGGCTTCAGTATACTATCCATTTACCGAAAAACAGAATATTTTATAGGGGTTAACACATAGATTTTGAGAAAATTTTAAAAAATATGACCATATTGTTTTAATGCATATTTGTATCTTTAACTAACATATGATGATGGTCAGAGAGGTTTCGAACCTTTGTTGTCTCCGTATCTCTCGTATAGCGATTTTATTGTGGTTTGTCCACTAATTTAATGAGCATATGAAGTTTTACTAAATTAATTGATAAAAAAGTAGAATGATTCCTATGTACCATAAAAGAGATTTTAGAATCCATTAATACAAATGTGGAATGTGGTTAAAAATTTTAAAATAACACTAAAGATTATAGGTTTCAGTATATAGAGCATTTACCGAAAAACTGAATATTTTGTAGGGGTTAACACATAGATTTTGAAAAAAATTCAAAAAATATGACAATATTGTTTTAATTCATAATTGTATCATGAACTAATATATGATGATGGTAAGAGAGGTTTGGAACCATTGTTGTCTCCGTTTCTCTAGAATAGCGATTTTATTATGGTTTGTCAACTGATTTAGGGAGCATATGAAGTTTTACTAAATTAATTGATAAAAAAATAGAATGATGTCCATGTACCCTAAAAGAGAGTTTATAATACATTAATACAAATTGAGAATATGGTTATAAATTTTAAAATAACAATAAAGATTATAGGCTTCAGTATATTGAGCATTTTACCTAAAAACTGAATATTTTGTAGTGGTTAACAAATAAATTTTGAGAAAAATTCAAAAAATATGACAATATTGTTTTAATACATAGTAGTGTCATGAACTAATATATGATGATGGTCAGAGAGGTTTTGAACCTTTGCTGTCTCCGTTTCTCTATAATAGCTATTTTATTGTGGTTTATCAACTGATTTAGGATATGAAGTTTTACTAAATTAATCAATAAAAAATAGAATGATGCCTATGTACTATGAAAGATAGTTTAGAATACATTAATACAAATATGGAATATGGTTAGAAATTTTAAAATGACACTAAAGATTATTGGCTTCAGTATATAGAGTTTTTACCAAAAAACTGAATATTTTGTAAGGGTTAACACATTTATTTTGAGAAAAATTCAAAAAATATGACAATATTTTTTTAATTCATAGTTATATCATGAACTAATATATGATGATGTTCAGAGAGGTTTGGAACCTTAGTTGTCTCCGTTTCTCTAGAATAGCGATTTTATTATGGTTTGTCAACTGATTTAGGGAGCATATGAAGTTTTACTAAATTAATTGATAAAAAAATAGAATGATGCCCATGTACCCTAAAAAAGAGTTTATAATACATTAATACAAATTTAAAATGTGGTTATAAATTTTAAAATAACAGTAAAGATTATAGGCTTCAGTATATAGAGCATTTTACCGAAAAACTGAATATTTTGTAGGGGTTAACAAATAGATTTTGAGAAAAATTCAAAAAATATGACAATATTGTTTTAATGCATAGTTGTATAATGAACTAATATGCGATAATGGTCAGAGAGGTTTCGAACCTTTGTTGTCTCCGTTTCTCTAGAATAGTAATTTTATTGTGGTTTGTCAACTGATTTAGGATATGAAGTTTTACTAAATTAATCAATAAAAAATAGAATGATGCCTATGTATCATGAAAGAGAGTTTAGAATACATTAATACAAATATGGAATGTGGTTAAAAATTTTAAAATGACACTAACGATTATAGGCGTTAGTATATAGAGCTTTTAACAAAAAACTGAATATTTTGTAGGGGTTAACACATAGATTTTAAGAAAAATTCAAAAAATATGACAGTATTCTTTTAATGCATAGTTGTATCATGAAATAACATATGATGATGGTCTACGAGGTTTGGAACTTTTGTTGTCTACGTTTGTCTAGAATAGTAATTTTATTGTGGTTTGTCAACTGATTTAACAAGCATATGAAATTTTACTAAATTAATTAATAAAAAACAGAACGATGCCGATGTACCATGAAAAAAGAGTATAGTATACATTAATACAAATGTAGAATGTGGT
>NC_027751.1:1681759-1703539 GCF_000695525.1 Brassica oleracea var. oleracea
AATAGCGATTTTATTGTGGTTTGTCAACTAATTTAGAGAGCATATGAAGTTTTACTAAATTAATTGATAAAAAAATAGAATGATGCCTACGTACCATGAAAGAGAGTTTAGAATACAATAATACAAATGTGAAATGTGGTTAGAAATTTAAAAATGACACTAAAGATTATAGGATTCAGTATATAGAGCATTTACCGAAAAACTAAATATTTTGTAAGGGTTAACACTTAGATTTAAAAAAAAAATCAAAAAATATGACAATATTGTTTTAATGCATAGTTGTTTCATGAAATAACATATGATGATGGTCTGCGAGGTTTGGAACTTTTGATGTCTCCGTTTCTCTTGAATAGTGATTTTATTGTGGTTTGTCAACTGATTTAAGGAGCATATGAAGTTTTAATAAATTAATTGTTAAAAAATAGAACGATGCCTATGTACCATGAAAAGGAGTTTAGACTACATTAATACAAATGTGGAATGTGGTTAGAAATTTTAAAATAACATTAAAGATTATAGGTATCAGTATATTATCCATTTACTTAAAAACTGAATATATTACACATAGATTTTGAGAAAAGTTAAAAAAAATATGACAATATTGTTTTAATGCATATTTCTATCATGAAATATCATATGATGATGGTCTGAGAGGTTTGAAACTTTTGTTGTCTATATTTCTCTAGAATAGCGATTTTATTGTAGTTTGTCAACTGATTTAAGGAGCATATGAAGTTATACTAAATTAATTGATAAAAAAAAAGAACGATGTTTATGTACCATGAAAGAGAGTTTCGAATATATTAATACAAATGTGGAATGTGGTTAGAAATTATAAAATAACACAAAAGATTATAGGCTTCAGTGTATATAGCATTTACCGAAAAACGGAATATTTTGTAGGGGTTAACACATAGATTTTGAGAATAATTCAAAAAAAATGACAATATTTTTTAATGCATATTTGTATCATGAACTAACATATGATGATGGTCAAAGAGGTTTGGAATCTTTGTTGTTTCCATTTCTCTATAATAGCGACTTTATTGTGGTTTGTCAACTGATTTAGGGAGCATATGAAGTTTTAGTAAAGTAATTGTAAAAAATAGAACGATGCCTATGTACCATGAAAGGGAGTTTAGACTACATTAATACAAATGTGGAAAGTGCTTATAAATTTTAAAATAACACTAAAGATTATAGGCTTCAGTATATTATCCATTTACTTAAAAACTGAAGATTTTGTAGGGGTTAACACATAGATTTTAAGAAAAATTCAAAAAAAAGCAAAATTGTTTTAATGCATATTTGTATCTTGAACTAAGATATGATGATGGTCATAGAGGTTTGAAACATTTGTTGTCTCCGTTTCTCTATGATAGCGATTTTATTATGGTTTGTCAACTGATTTAAGGAGCATATGAAGTTTTACTAAATTAATTGATAAAAAATAGAACAATGCGTATGTACCATGAAAGAGAGTTTAGAATACATTAATACAAATGTGGGATGTGGGTAAAAATTTTAAAATGACACTAAAGATTATAGGCTTCAGTATATAGAGCATTTACCGAAAAACTGAATATATTATAGGGGTTACACATAGATTTTGAGATAAAAATTAAAAAATATGACAATATTGTTTTAATGCATAGTTATATCATGAACTAACATATGAAGATGGTCAGAGAAGTTTAGAACCTGTGTTGTCTATATTACTCTAGAATAGCGATTTTATTGTGGTTTGTCAACTGATTTAGGGAAAATATGAAGTTTTAGTAAATTAATTGATAAAAAAAAATGATGCACATTTATCATGAAAGAGAGTTTAGAATACATTTATACAAATATAGAGTGTTATCAGAAATTTTAATACAACAATAAAAATTATAGGCTTCAGTATATTATCCATTTACCGAAAAACAAAATATTTTATAGGGGTTAACACATAGATTCTGAGAAAATTTCAAAAAATATGATCATATTGTTTTAATGCATATTTGTATCTTTAACTAACATATGATGATGGCCAGAGAGGTTTGAAACCTTTGTTGTCTCCGTATCTCTCGTATAGCGATTTTATTGTGGTTTGTCCGCAAATTTAAGGAGCATATGAAGTTTTACAAAATTAATTGATAAAAAAAATAGAATGATGCCTATGTACCATGAAAGAGAGTTTGGAATACATTAATACAAATGTGTAATGTGGTTAGAAATTTTAAAATAACACTAAAGGTTATAGGTTTCAGTATATAGAGCATTTACAGAAAAATTGTATATTTTTGTAGGGTTTAATACATAGATTTTGAGAAAAAATCAAAAAATATGACAATATTGTTTAAATGCATAGTTGTATCATGAACTAACATATGATGATGGTCAGAGAGGTTTGGAACCTTTGTTGTCTCCGTTTTTCTATAATAAAGATTTTATTGTGGTTTGTCAACTAATTTAGGGAGCATATGAAGTTTTACTAAATTAATTGATAAAAAATAGAACGATGCAGATGTACCATGAAAAGGAGTATATTATACATTAATACAAATTTAGAATATATTTATAAATTTTAAAACAACACTAAAGATTATAGATTTGAGTATATTAACAATTTACCGAAAAGCTGAATATTTTGTTGGGGTTAACACATAGATTTTGAGAAAAATTCAAAAAAATGACAATATTGTTTTGATGCATAGTTGTATCATGAACTAACATTTGATGATGGTCAGACAGGTTTGGAACCTTTGTTGTCTCCGTTTCTCTAGAATAGCGATTTTATTGTGGTTTGTCAACTGATTTAAGGAGCATATGAAGTTTTACTAAATTAATTGTAAAAAAAAATGGAATGAAGCTCATGTACCATGAAAGAGAGTTTAGAATACACTAATTAAAATGTAGAATGTGGTTAGATATTTTAAAATAACACTAAAGATTATAGGCTTAGTGTATAAAGCATTTACCGAAAAACATAATAATTTATAGGGTTTAACACATAAATTTTGAGAAAAATTCAAAAAATATGACAATATTGTTTTAATGCATAGTTGTATCATGAACTAACATATGATGATGGTCAGAGAGGTTTAGAACCTTTGTTGTCTCTGTTTCTCTATAATAGCGATTTTATTGTGGTTTGTTAACTGATTTAGGGAGCATATGAAGTTTTACTAAAGTAATTGTAAAAAAATAGAACGATGTCTATGTACCATGAAAGGGAGTTTAGACTAAATTAATACAAATGTGGAATGTGCTTATAAATTTTAAAATAACATTAAAGATTATAGGTATCAGTATATTATCCATTTACTTAAAAACTGAATATATTACACATAGATTTTGAGAAAAGTTAAAAAAAATATGACAATATTGTTTTAATGCATATTTCTATCATGAAATATCATATGACGATGGTCTGAGAGGTTTGGAACTTTTGTTGTCTATGTTTCTCTAGAATAGCGATTTTATTGTAGTTTGTCAACTGATTTAAGGAGCATATGAAGTTTTACTAAATTAATTGATAAAAAAATAGACTGATGCCTATGTACCATAAAAGAGAGTTTCGAATATATTAATACAAATGTGGAATATGGTTAGAAATTTTAAAATAACACAAAAGATTATAGGCTTCAGTATATATAGCATTTTCCGAAAAACAGAATATTTTGTAGGGGTTAACACATAGATTTTGACAATAATTCAAAAAATATGAAAATATTGTTTTAATGCATAGTTGTATCATGAACTAACATATGATGATGGTCAAAGAGGTTTGGAATCTTTGTTGTTTCCGTTTCTCTATAGTAGCGATTTTATTGTGGTTTGTCAACCGATTTAGGGAGCATATGAAGTTTTACTAAAGTAATTGTAAAAAAATAGAACGATGTCTATGTACCATGAAAGGGAGTTTAGACTAAATTAATACAAATGTGGAATGTGCTTATAAATTTTAAAATAACACTAAAGATTATATGCTTCAGTATATTATCCATTTACTTAAAAACTGAAGATTTTGTAGGGGGTTAACACATAGATTTTGAGAAAAATTCAAAAAAATGTAAAATTGTTTTAATGCATATTTGTATCTTGAACTAACATATGATGATGGTCATAGTGGTTTGAAACCTTTGTTGTCTCTGTTTCTCTATAATAGCGATTTTATTGTGGTTTGTCAACTGATTTAAGGAGCATTTGAAGTTTTACTAAATTAATTGATAAAAAATAGAAATATGCCTATGTACCATGAAAGAGAGTTTAGAATACATTAATACAAATGTGGAATGTGGTTAGAAATTTTAAAATGACACTAAAGATTATATGCTTCAGTATATAGAGCATTTACCGAAAAATAGATTATTTTGTAGGGGTTAACACATAGATTTTGAGAAAAATTCAAAAAATATGACAATATTGTTTTAATGCATAGTTGTATAATGAACTAATATATGATGCTGGTCAGAGAGGTTTGGAACCTTTGTTGTCTCCGTTTCTCTATAATAACGATTTTATTGTGGTTTGTCAACTGATTTAGGGACCATATGAAGTTTTACTAAATTAATTGTTAACAAATAGAACGATGCCTATGTAGAATGAAAGATAGTTTAGAATAGATTAATACAAATGTGGATTGTGGTTAGAAATTTTAAAATGACACTAAAGATTATAGGCTTCAGTATATAGAGCATTTACCGAAAAACTAAATATTTTGTAAGGGGTTAACACATAGATTTTGAGAAAAAATAAAAAAATATGAAAATATTGTTTCAATGCATTTTTGTATCATGAACTAATATATGATGATGGTCAGAGAGGTTTAGAACCTTTATGTCTCTGTTTTTCTAGAATATCAATTTTATTGTCGTTTGTCAACTGATTTAGGGAGCATATGAAGTTTTACTAAATTAATTGTTAAAAAATTGAACGATGCCTATATACAATGAAAAAAAGCTTAGAATACATTAATACAAATGTGGAATGTGGTTAAAAAATTTAAAATAACGCTAAAGATTATAGGCTTCAGTATATAGAACATTTACAGAACTGAGCTTTAGATTGCACTAGGCCAAGAAGAACAGGTTTGTTTGCCTCAGGTTTTCGTAAGAGGCATCCACATTGGTGGTGTTGAGGAGATCAAGAAACTGAACGATGAAGCTGAATTGGGAATATATCTTAATCAAGATTCAAGAATACCTGTATGGTAAGGAATTATGATTTGGAGAAGATTTTGTCTTCGTTGGTGGTGGAATACATAACATAATAAGTTGTTCTAGAACTAACCAAGTCCTATGTTTGGATCACTCCTTACTTTTATAAGTTAGTTGATTGTGAACCCAGTAAAGCTTACAGGGTTAATATGAGTCAACAAAATTGAATGTTTAGATCATATTTTGATCTTCATATAGTAATTATATATCGAAGTTCGTTGATTGATAATTTATAGAATATTCATTTTCTTACACCTATTTTTTTTGCCTTGGTTGATCTTTCTTGCCCTGGTTTGATCTTTTTATGCTTTCATTTATTTGGTTTTCTTTATATCAATAACTATGTTTACATTTCGTTTGATTTTGAACGATCACGTTTTATGTTTTTTTTTTTTGAACCGATTTTACTTATGGTTTGGTTACAAAATAAGCACAAATCAAGTACTTTAAAACCGAATAACCGATTGGGACCCGAATCCGAAAGTACATTGGATTGTACCGGTTCTTTGAAGATTTACTAACCCCGATCCGAACCCAATAGAACCCGAACCGGTACCAAACCGAAATTTCATATAATTCGAATGGGGCTGATTTTGATAACCCGAAAAATCAAAACCCGATTGGACAAAACCGAAACCCGATTGAGACCCGAATGCCCATGCCTACTTTCTGCTGTAAATAAATAAATAATAATATGATGGTAAATTGTAAAGTATCATGTGTTTATGGTGTAATTATATTTTTGATAGTAAAAATAATTCACTGCATGCTGTCCAAAATAAGACAACCTCGCACAAAAGTCACAAATCACTCTTGAAATAATCTTTCAAATGGTTATATTTATAAGTAATTTCGACATTATGGAATTGGTTATTATTTTTCAATTATTGTTTTTTAAAATATATTTTATTGTATTTTTTCAATTCTTACATCTTATTTTCTATTTTCTGGCTAAATATAGTCCTGCAAATGCTTTTATTTGCAATGAAAGCAAAGTATCAAAGAACACTGACCGAAGACACTAGATCGGATTGATTGGGCTCAACATTGTTGTAATGACAATGACACTTCCGTAAATACTGGCTTTTCTACTTTTCATTTGTTTCTCTCCTTTTTCCTTCACATGTATATCTATATATATGCCCATGTGTCTGGGTGTTTTAATATGATCAAAGGTGTTTTGTCATGTAATGTCCCAATCCCACTGTGCTAATCTGTACACGACAAAGGATATGATGTCTCAAATTTGTTATTAGATATGAAAAACTGATTGCTTCCATTCTAAGGGCAACATTATCAGGGTCGTTAGCTTAAGTCCTTAGGGATTAAAAGATTTAATTTAAATCAAGATTGCATTAAAATCGCTGGGACGCGTCCGTTTCGTCCTTAGCTAACATATTTTTTTTGTCCTTAGGTGATACGTGTCGGCAAGAGAATTGTTGAAGAGTTTTTGTTATGGAAAAATCAAATTGGGATCCAGATCGACATTTCTCGTCTCTCTCTTATTCTCTCTGGCGGCGATCGAAAGGGAGATTTAGCTCTCAACGGCGCATCTCCTTCGTGACTGTTGTCCCGTCGACGAACCTCCTCCCAAGTCGTCTCCGTCGACGAATCTCCTCCCACGTCGTCTCTTCTCGACGAATCTCCTCCCAAGTTGTCTCCTCTCGACGGCGCATCTCCTTCGTGACCGTTGTCCCATCGACGAACCTCCTCCCAAGTCGTTTCCATCGACGAATCTCCTCCCACGTCGTCTCTTCTCGACGAATCTCCTCCCAAGTCGTTTCCTCTCGACGGATTTCATCCCGAGGCATCTCTCTGCGATTCGAAGGTGAAAGGGTATGTGTTCCTCCTCCTTATGATTTGCATGTATTTGGTTTATGTTTTCGATCTACTTTGGACGAGGTTTGCATGTATTTAGACTGTGATTTGCTTGCTTTGCAATAGATTTAGGGATTTCGTATCATATATGTGTGAAAGGGTATGTGTGATTGATTGTTGTTTATCTCATGAAACTGAGATGTCTGTTTACATGTTTGCGTTTTTTTCTATGTTTTGTTTGCGACCAAAGCGTTTTCTTTCTATGTTTTGTTTGCGACCAAAGCGTTTTCTTTCTATGTGGAGTCTGTTTTGATTGTCACCAAAGAGTGTAGTTTGTTGGAAGGCTAGTTTGTTAGGTAGTTAATGCACTTGTACTTAGATAATTATGGTTGTGTAATAAGATGAACTTTTGTAGTTAGGTCATTATGGTAGTTAATGAACTAGTTTGTTAGGTAGTTCACAATCTCGAATGAAAAGTAGCTTGTATGACAGTTAAAACGTCTAGTTTCGAGTCCGTTTTGATTGTGACCAAAGCGTGTAGTTTGTTTTGATTGTGACCAAAGCGTGTATTTTGTTTGCAAGGCTAGTTTGTTTGGTAGTTAATGCACTTGTACTTAGGTAATTATGGTTGTGTAATGTGAAGTTACTGAGATGTACTTTTGTAGTTAGGTCATTATGGTAGTTTTAATTACCATTTTCAACTATTTAACCCTCCTTTCACAATATCGATTTAATCTCCTTCATCTTCTTTCTCTTTTCTCTTGTATAACTCTCTCACATTCCTTTTTCTATTCTCTTTTCACTGCTATCTTCTTTATTCTATGGATCCAAGGAATCCGTATAGCCAGTCTGTTGGTTATACGGGCCTTCTTTACAGTCAACACGAAAGTGTTAATGATAGAAACTCTCCTTATGAGAGTTTTCCTTCTGGATCTTCACAGATCCCCCAATTCAGTTCTCAACAGGGTGAGGCTCCAACTCCACCCGCACATCCACCCGTAGAGCGTGGGAGGAGACACAAATGGACCCCAGCCGAAGACGAGATGCTGATCAGTGCCTGGCTAAATACCTCTACGGACGCTATTGTAGGGAATAACCAAAAATCAGGCACTTTCTGGAAATGAGTTGGAGATTATTTCTTCGCAGCTCTTTCTGGTGGAGATAGTGTTGAAAGTAGCGAGCATGTCCACTACAAGCAGAGGTGGCACAAAATCAGCAATGACACTTCCAAGTTTTGTGATGCATATGCGGCTGCAGAGAGACAGATATCTAGTGGTCAGCATGAGAACGATGTACTAAAGGTGGCCCATGAAATATTCTTCGCGGACCAGGGGTCCAAATTCACACTGGAGCATGCGTGGTGTGTGTTGAGGTATGAGCAGAAATGGCTCAACCTCAACAGCACTAAAGCTTCTGAAAGTTCTAATAAGAGGAAAACCGTTGAATCAGATTCCCAAACTTCAACCACAAGTGTTGGTGAAGAAGAGATACGCCCTGAAGGTGTAAAGGCTGCAAAAGCTAAACGTAATGCAAATGGGAAGTCTGTTGATTACTATATGACGGTACTTGAACTGAGGAAGGTGGATTTGGATAGGAAAGAAAAACTCCAGAAGCTAGCCATCTTAGACACTCTCCTAGCAAAAACCGAACCACTCACTGAGGCTGAAGAAGCAGCCAAAAACAAGCTCCTCGCCAAATATATTTAGAGAAATATCTCCTACAACCTTTGTGTGTTTTCTGTCAGTTTGGTTTGTATGTTTATGTTTTTAAAGCTTTAGCCCTCCCGGTTGCTTTGTACTGAAACCTTTATCAATTAATCTATTATGTTTACTTGCAAACTTGTTCTTTACTTGCTTGTATGATGTTTACTTGCTCGTATGTACTTGCAAACCTTTATCAATTAATCTATTATGTTTACTTGCAAACTTGTTCTTTACTTGCTTGTATGATGTTTACTTGCTCGTATGTACTTGCAAACCTTTATCAATTAATCTATTATGTTTACTTGCAAACTTGTTCTTTACTTGCTTGTATGATGTTTACTTGCTCGTATGTACTTGCAAACCTTTATCAATTAATCTATTATGTTTACTTGCAAACTTGTTCTTTACTTGCTTGTATGATGTTTACTTGCTCGTATGTACTTGCAAACCTTTATCAATTAATCTATTATGTTTACTTGCAAACTTGTTCTTTACTTGCTTGTATGATGTTTACTTGCTCGTATGTACTTGCAAACCTTTATCAATTAATCTATTATGTTTACTTGCAAACCTCTAACTTTTATCTTGTAATTTTTTGTAGTTCTCGGATTACAAATGGGTCTTGATTACAGCTATTCACAACCTTCACAGGATGAGACGTTTGGTGGGGCAGAGATGGATAGTGAGTACAATGAAGTTGAATCTCTCATTCAGCAAAACCAAGCTCAGTTACATGAAGCTCTCATTCACCAACAGGAAGCTCTCATTCAGCAAGACCAAGCCCATGCGTTTGTGTACCCTCCGCAGCCGGAGGTTGAATTCGGATTTCCACAGATATGCTATTGTGGGAGTGAACCGAAGATAGCTAGGTCTAGCATCGAACCAGGTCGCAGATACTACACATGTAGAAATGCAAACGATGGAGAGTGTCATGTGTGGAAATGGTGGGACGAGGTTGTAATGGAGGAGATGCGAGCTAGAGATAGACACACACTTCAGTTAGCCGAGAAGGTAGATTCTATGACATTCTTCAATGACCAGGCTACTGAGCAGAAGCTCGTTAGATTAGAGAACATGGTGTGTGAGTTGGCCAAGAATAAATCAAAGTGTAGCTTAGATTACTTAGTTGCGGTTATTGTTATGGTCTTTATTTTCATAGGTCTCATCATCGTATTTGTCTAATGTGTTATGGTTATGGGAACTTCTTTGTAATGACTTCGGGTTTGTGATGTTATGGTTATGGAAACTCCTAAGTAAAACTTCATTGTAATGAACTTTTTTTGTAATGACTTCTTTGTAATGACTCCTAATAGTTTATGGCATTGAAACAATATGCACGTTTAAAATTCAGAAGAAGTGAACCTATAAAGTTGTTGAAAATGTCATGAGGCAAACATGTTGTGTACCTAAAAAGTAAGTGAAACGTTCACAAGACAAATAATGGACAATCACAAGATTGTAACTTCATGAACCTATAAATGTGACGGATATCAGGGTCGAAAAAATTTTAACTCCTCTACTTCCTTCTTATATTAAAAACAAAATTACAACTCCTCTGCTTCCTTCTTATATTAAAAACATTGTCTTCTTTTTCATTCAAAATGGCTTCTTCTTCACATTATCATTATAACCAAAATGACGATGATGATGATCCATTTGAAAATATTTTTGAAGATTTCTTAGAAATCCCAGATATTATTCCCAAACCGAGAGAGCGAAAAACACGTATCTTTATTGAGAGAAAGTGGGAAGAAGGCCAGGACCAGCTTTGGAATGATTATTTTAGCGAGACTCCAACATTCCCGCACAATATTTTTCGGAGACGGTTTCGAATGAACAAGACATTGTTCTTGCGTATTGTGCATCGTCTCGAGCAAGAAGTGGATTATTTTAAACCTTCACAAGATGCAACCGGTCGGTCTAGCCTAACCGCGCTCCAAAAATGTACCGCAGCAATTCGTCAGTTGGCGTATGGTGGTGGGGCTGATACCGTTGACGAATATGTCCGACTAGGTGAAACCACAGCTAGAAAATGTTTGCACCATTTTACCAACGCAATCATCCACTTGTTTGGTGATGAATACCTTAGATGTCCTACTCCGGAGGATCTGCAAAGACTACTATATATTGGGGAACAACGTGGATTTCCAGGAATGGTTGGAAGCATCGACTGTATGCATTGGGAGTGGAAGAATTGCCCTGCCGCTTGGAAAGAAATGTATTCACAAGGAACCGGAAAACCAACAATTGTGCTGGAGGCGGTTGCTGATTACGACCTCTGGATATGGCACGCGTTTTTTGGAGCACCAGGTACTATGAACGATCTTAATATTCTTGATTGATCACCTGTTTTTGATGACGTTATTAACGGAATAGCACCACATGTCAACTTCTATGTTAATGGTCATCCATACCATTTGGCCTATTATCTCACTGATGGGATTTATCCTGACTGGACGACTTTTATTCAATCTATCCGTCTACCACAAACTGAGAAACATTCATTATTTGCTAAGAAGCAAGAATCTGTACGGAAAGATGTTGAACGTGCCTTTGGAGTTCTGCAAGTTATATTTGTCGTCGTCAGAAGCAGTCGTCAGAAATCCACCTAATTTATGGGATAAACACAAAATATGAAATATTATGAGAGCATGTATCATCCTCCATAATATGATTGTCGAGGATGAACGGGCAGAAAGGACACAATATGTGGTTCCTGGATTTGAAGAAAGTGAAGAGGAAAGATTTTCCGTCAATATGCCTTCGCCACTCGGTAATACAATGGATCGTCGAACAAACGTTCGCAATAGACAAGCCCATCGTAATTTAAAAAATGATTTGATTGAAAATATATGGACTAAATTTGGACATCTTACAGATAACATGTAATTTATAAGTTTTTATGAATTTAATAAAATGTTTGTTTCCATTTAAATTTTTTTTTTTTTTCTAATTATATTTTGCTTTCAATTAATGTTAAACTTCTCGCACATTAAAAAAAATATTATAAAATATGCTAAGGACTTTTTTTGTCCTACCAATAATCAACAAAAATTAAAAAAGTCTTTATGCATTTGTCCCTAACTAAAAAATAATACTACTTTATTCTAAGGACAAAATTAAGTAGAACCAATAATGTTGCCCTAAGTCTCCCCATCAATTCACATGATTTTAATTGTTTGTGTTATGAACAACACGTCCGAAATAATAAATAAGTGATGATATCAAGCGATAATAGTCCATGTGGAATTTGCGAATTCCATACGTCGATGGATAACAGCCACACAACATATATATAGAAACTATCTGAACTTCTCAAATGGATGAAAAAAAAAAGAATGATATATTTGTGTTGTGTATATATAATATGGTTATACTCGATAAGACATTGCTGATGCAAATACATACAAAAACTTCAATTAAAAGACAGTTCTCGAATCAAGGATAGAACAAAATAATGTGAAATTATTGTCGCGATACCTTTCTGACAATTTTTTTAACCAGACTGAACATCTTTGGTACTATTAACTATGTTAATTGTTAAATAAATTTGAAGTGTCTCCAATAAAATTTCTTAATTGGTACACAAAAAGACTTGTAAATAGCAAGAGACTAGGGTACAAAGATAAGGAATTAACTGATGACAAAATTAATCAAATGACTAATCAATACAACTCTAGAGAACTAGATTAAATAAACCTAAGTCTTTTAATTATATAATGCATGAACTCAAATTCCTTCATGCTACTCTTCTTCGTATGTCCTCAATTTCCATATACAAAAGTATATATAGAAAATATAAGAACTAAATTAATAAATATACTTTTGAGTTTTAATGGTCGAGATAGAGACTAAAAGAGAACTAGAAGTGATGCTGATGATACATAGTAGATGGGTCATGATGATGCCGACTCATACCTTCCCTCTGACTGTTATGGTCGTCTCCATGGTCCCTACCAGGACCAATCTGACCCGCTCCAAGATTGAGATACACAAATCTTGAATCCAAATTGTTATTACTTCCTCCACTACTTCCACTATTGCGCTCATCGTTCATCTGAGGGTAAATCGCATTGTTGTGATCATTATTGTTGCTATTGTTTCCTTCTTCTCGTGATATCACCATTGCAGCGGATTGAACAAGCTCAAGGCAAAGCCTAAGCTTGTTAGGTTCAATGTGAGTCAAACCAGGTACTGCCCCCTTGAACAAGAAATCCGAAGTTAACGTCCTAAGGATATCAAGAGGAGTGATTCCACCGACCGTCCTTACATTTGGATCAGCATGGTGGTCTAACAGAACAGCCACCATGTCCGGAGAGACCATTTCAGCAGCGATGTGCAACGGTGTTTTCCCCGCGGGACCTGCCGGGTAATTCACATCGGCTGCACCGAGTTCAAGCAAAGCCTTCACTACTTCTCTACTACAGCTTTCAACAGCATAGTGCAGTGCTAAGGACTCGTCAAGATTGAGTCCTTCTCCCATAACCATTAGCTTCACTAGCTCAACATCTGATGAATCCAAAGCTCGTCTCATCCTCCTAATCTTTTGATCTTCGAGGTCTTGAGCGACGGTGAGATCATGGTGGTGGTGATGTGGCATTAGAGAACGTCTAGCAATTGAAGATTTGAGACGAATCTCTTCAATCTTGGCAACAACATCTATGGTGAGATGTTTGGCAAGAATCTCCGGAGGGAGACCTGATTTTGCTACTAAGTGAGAGCAAGTGGTCCACAACTGATGCATGTCTTGCTTCCTTGATGCTATCAAAACTTTCATCACATCTTCTATTGAGGCTTTCTCCACCATGCTTACTAGTTGTTTCTGCCAATAATACAAATAGTTTATTTGTTAATGTTAAATACAAAGAACCTACATATTTTCAGCAAGTGGGTATAATTTCCTTTTTAGGTTATGTTTCTTTTTTAATTTTCTTGTTATCTCAGATGGATGCTTTGATGGTGGAGTAGGTTTCATTCGTTATGTATGCATGGATTATAATCAAAACACACAAATGAGGAAAGTTGAGGGAACAATGAGTTTGTATAAGAAATTGAGACTACAAAAGTGAATAGATCCAACTAAATAATATAGCTCTTCAAAGTTTCTCCTTTTGGGAAAATTATATGCGCATCCGTGCAACTAAAACCAATGTTTTATAATTTTGGAAAAGTTAGGAAGATGGTTTCTTTGAAAAAACCTCATTTATACATGAAATGAAGACGACAACAAAGATTATAACATATATGGATACATATACATATATATAATCAAAAAGGATTTTGAAATTAAAACAAATTTAAGCCAAACTCATGAAAAAAAAACTAAAAGGAGTAGAACAACAACAAATATATTCTTGCCTTAGGATGTGCATGATGAGTGAAGAGAAAGAGAGAGAGAGAGAGAGAGAGAGAGAGAAACCTGAGTGAGCAATGCAAGCTGCTCGACGCCAAAGTAACGAGAGGCGGCGAGAGTATCAAGAGCAAGATCGACGGCGGCTGGGCAGTGAGTGTGCCAACATCCTCTCTCTCGACAGTTAGGTCTCGGTTCGTGTTTCTGCGGCACGATCGAGACTTGTCCGCTATAAAGAAACTGAAGCAGCAAGAGAAACACCTCGTACCCAACTGAGTTCACTGGTATGACTCCAGCTGGGGCCTGGGAGCCTCTTGTTGGGCTCACGGGTACTGATCCGTGTCGGGTCGGATCTATGCCTGCGCCGGGTTGTGGTGAGTCGGTCCCACAGAAGAATTTTCGGAAGAAAAGACTACGAGCGGCGAGGATGCAACGGTGAGCGTGGACTAGACGACCTTCAACGCTGAAGGTTACGTCGGAGAAAGCTTGACCGTTGATAAGTAGGTTTAGGTAATCCAAGGACAGAGATCTTAGGGATTCCTCGAGGCTGCTCATTTCTTGATTCTTTAAGTTTCTTTAGAAAAAAAGTTAGGGTTTGGCAAGAAGTCTTTGGCAAAAAATAAAAACCAAAAAAAATAGTTGCCTGCTTTGATTGATTTTGTTGGTTGGTGAGAGGAGGAAGATATGGCTTATCTTTTGTATTTGAAAAAGGAGAAAAAAAAATTACCAGGGATAAAAGCTTTTATGAACTTTTGAAGTTTCTTGCTTTTCTATGAGGGAGAGAAAGAAGGATTCTTATGCTTGGTGGTCTTAGATATTTTTGGTCGAGATGAGAGAGAGAGAGAGAGAGAGAGAGAGAGAGAGAGAGAGAGATTTTGAATGGATGAACCGGGCGGCTTACATATTTAAACTAAGATGGTTAAAAAGTGTTAAGTGTTAACTGTTTTGTCTTGATAGCCACTAAAAAGAGGGTTAAAGCATTAGTCAATGGAGAGATTTGGTGATTTGGTTACCAAAAGAGGAAAAATAATTATTAAGAAGTAAAGAAGAAAGGGTGGCCAATTCTACTAATAGAAATAAATATATATAATGAACATCATTAGCATCTCACTAATCAAAATCCTACTAACCTTTATCAAACATTAAATTTCCAAAACAAGACGTATTATTGAGTAGGATAATATAATAAAACCAAAACCCTCGGCAATTGTCTTTTTGGCTTGATACAGAACATGTGAAAGCCTGAACAACAACACGGGTGTAATATGTAATGCAAGTGTAAGGATGTGTGCATGGAGATGGGATAAATTGGTAAAACTGGGAGGATAAGAACATAGACCTTAGACCATGATTATCGCAAGGGTTCCTTAATTTTTTTTTTCTAAAAGAAAAATAAAAAAATAAACCAATCGCGGTCGTCACGTGTCGGTGGAGTCCGCAAACAGTGTCAAAACCTCCCAATTACTGATCCTTATTTGGTGATTTTGGGGAGTGGTTTTTAAATTTTTGTGGGATCCACGCGTCAGTGAGATCCACATTTTATCAAAAAACCTCCATACGAACCTTGGGATGTTTCATGCTCTTAGACCATCATTATCGCATGAAACCCAAGTGGATTTTTTAATAATTATTTAATTATATAAAATAACTTAAGTGGACTTAAGAACTCTAGTTAAGAAACTCTCATTTTGATTGGTCCAATAGGAGTTTCTTAATTACGAGTTTTTAAAAAAAAAAAATTAAAGGTAAAATTTATTTATTAAATAAAACATATTAAAAGATAACATTTAGAACATAGATTTAAAAAAAAAAAAAGATTAGTACAATAATCGAGAATAATTCAAAAAAACATCTGAGCTCAGTTGTTATCTTCATCACGTTCAAATTTACGTCATATATGTTCAACCAAATCATCTTTCAGTTGTTGATGCATTTGTCTATCACGAATTCTAGTTCGAACACCCATCATATTGGCGATATTTGAAGGGATATCTGTAGAAAACGTGAGATCGACATGTGAAGTTCTGGTGTCTTCTCCTTGTTGCAACTCTGAAACATCAAAATGAGTGTATTCATCTTGTTCGTCTTCTACTATCATATTATGGAGTATGATACATGCTCTCATAATCTTTCCAATTTTGGCTTTATCCCAAAAAAGTGTAGGGTTTTTAACAATGGCAAAGCGAACTTGCAAGACTCCAAAAGCACACTCGACATCTTTTCGGACAGCTTCTTGATGTTGAGCAAATAATCTCGCTTTCGGCCCTTGTGGTATTGGAATAGATTGGATAAAAGTTGCCAATTTCGGATAAATACCGTCGGTTAGATAGTAAGCCAAATGATATTTTCTTCCATTGACAGAGAAAGTGACTTGCGGAACAAGATCTTTTATTATATCATCAAAAACAGGTGAGCGATCAAGAACATTGATATCATTTAAGGTACCTGGAGGTCCAAAAAACGCATGCCATATCCAAAGATCATACGAAGCGACCGCCTCTAAAACGATTGTGGGTTTTCTCGAACCACGTGAATATTGTCCTTTCCAAGCGGTGGGATAATTCTTCCACTCCCAATGCATACAATCGATGCTTCCTATCATCCCGGGAAATCCACGATGTTCACCAATATCAAGTAGACGTTGTAGATCAGCCGGTGTTGGTCTCCTTAGGTACTCATCGCCCAATACATTTATTATTCCTTCCACAAAATGTTGCACACATGACCGAGTTGTAGTTTCACCGAGTCGGAGGTATTCGTCAACAGCATCAGCCGCAGTACCATATGCCAAGACACGAATGGCTGTCGTACACTTCTGAAGTGAAGAGAGACTAAGTCTTCCGAGAGCATCTTTCTTTTGTCGAAAGAATTCAACTTCATTGGAGAGTCGGTCAACGATATGCATGAACAATGGCTTGTTCATTCTAAATCGTCATCGGAATAGATGACGATTGGAGAGTCTAAGTCTTCCGAGAGCATCTTTCTTTTGTCGAAAGAATTCAACTTCATTGGAGAGTCGGTCAACGATATGCATGAACAATGGCTTGTTCATTCTAAATCGTCATCGGAATAGATGACGATTGGAGAGTCTAAGTCCTCCGAGAGCATCTTTCTTTTGTCGAAAGAATTCAACTTCATTGGAGAGTCGGTCAACGATATGCATGAACAATGGCTTGTTCATTCTAAATCGTCATCGGAATAGATTTTCCGGATATGTTGGAGTATCACTGAAATAATCATTCTATAAACGTACATCGCATTCTTCGCGATTTCTTTCGATATGAACATGTTTTTTCTTTCTTTTACTTCCTTCTTCTTGATCACCATAATTAATGGCTAAATTCTCGAATGTTTGATCAAAATGTTGATCAAAATATTGATCAAAATATTGATAAAAACTTTCATCATCTACTCCCTCAAATTGTTATGAGAAGAAGATGCCATATTTGTGATCAAAGAAAGTGTTTTTGATTTTTTTCAGAATAATATTTGTGATGAAAGAAATTGTTTTTGATTTTTTAAAGGAATAATCCAAAAAAAAAAAGGAATAATATTTGTGATCAAAGAAAGTGTTTTTAAAGAATGGAAAGAGAGAATAGCAAAAAGAGAGAAGGAGAGTCTGATGTATATAGAAAAGGAGAGAAGTAAACTTGTGACTTTCGTATAGACTTATATAGAAAAGGAGAGAACATGAATCAAGAAACATACAAACAGACTCGTGACATAGACAACCATACAACTCGTGACATACACAAACATAAAACTCGTGACATATACAGACTCATGACTTGACATAAGGACAACGCCATTGTGACTTGCAAGTTGAATAACCATCCCGTAACTTCTCTTGCACACATAAGGACAACGCCATTGTGGTGGAGATGAAGCTCTCTCTGCATAAGGAAAGAGAAACAATCAGATGGTTGAAACAGAACATGTAATATCAAGCTTCTTGACCCATTTGTAACGCAAATATAACAGAACATGTAATAAATTCTTGACCCATAGAACATACAACAACAAGAAACAGATACAGAAACATCTAACATGAAACAGAAACATACAACCCGAAACAAGAAACATACAACCCGAAACAAGAAACATACAACCCGTGACAAATTCACACTAAAGTCTGAAACATACAACCCGTGAAACATTACAGAACATAAAACACATAGACCAAAGATACTCCTTTTTTAACATGACACAAGTTCACATTAATTACCCAACATCTTAGTAATTAGTTTCTCCTTTAGAGCTTCTTCAAACTGAGATAGGGGCTCTTTTTTTGAAATGAGACTCTCGAGCAGATCCATCTTTTTTAGTCTTTCTTTAGCAGCCAAGTCTTTCTCTTTGATAGACCACATGCCCTCAAACTCCGACACACCCAGTTGATCAACTATAGTTCTCTTATCACCGACTCCTTTCGCAGCCTTAACACCAGGAGGCCGTTTGGTTGGGTGATCACCAGTCATAGTTGCTTGAGAGCTTGCCTCTTCCCCTCCATCCTCACACTTTCTCTTCTTAGCGCTTGATGATTGTGGTCCATCAATCTTACTACTCGCAAGGGCACACCATTTCTGGTCATTTTTCAGCTCCTCCCAAGCATGGTGAAGATTAAATTTAATCTTATGATCATTGTAGAAGATTTTGTGTGCCATTTTTACAACATCACTCTCACTCTGACCACTAGTTTTCTGTCTTGTTGCAGCGGCATAGGCTCCGCAGAACTTGCAAACGAGGTCATTCATCTTCTGCCACCTTTGCTTACACTGAATAGCCTCTCGTGCTCCACATCTTTCCACCTTCGGACTGGCTGCAAAGTAAGCCGCAATGCGTGACCCGAAAGCACTTGCTTTCTGCTCATTGCCCATGACAGGGTCCTTACTTGTGTTTAACCATGCGCTTATGAGGACAAGATCATCTCTGATTGTCCATTTCTTTCTTTCTTTGCGCTCTCTAAGTGAGTCTTCACAGAAATTTGAAGTTTCAGTGCATTGAGTACTCGCATAAGGACAGGGTTCACGAAGGAAACTATCTTATTGACTATTTTCAACAGGTCAACAAAATTGTAGGAGAGACTATATGGATTCGTAGAATCCATATCATAAAATTTCAGATTTGAAAGAGAGAAGAAAAAGATCTTGTTTAAGATGAAACGAAAGAGAGAAGAAGATCTTGTTAAGATGAAAAGAAAGAGTAAAGAAGATCTTGTTAAGATAAAAAGAAAGAGTGAAGGAACTGGCTTTAATAGATGAAAATAGAAGAAGCATATTTGTGTCTTTTAATTGTCTTTACTCTTTGAGTTGACATGCATCTAAACATATCTATTACTACCTTACAGTCTTAATTTAACACCAAAACAACCATTCATCCGAAACAGTCATCACAAGCATTGATCACACGCATACTCACTAACCATAACCTAACTTAATCTAGCATTTATTAAGGAGGAGGAGCTTCAGTCGAGACAAAAGCATTTCAGAACTTACAAGAAAATGATATGAAAATGTAGACATGCCTCACTTAGAGTCTCAAGTAGTGGTTGTTTGACGATGATAAAGGAGGAGGAGCTTCAGTCGAGAGCTGAAACGGTGTGAGCCAAAGCCACTCCATAGAAAGACAAAAGTCTCTGTCATAATTTACAACACAGTCAACTTCTATACCTTCACCAATGACAAGAGAAAAGCTAAAATACAGAGTTAATTGAAATCTGAACATCACATTTATGTTACAACACAAACTGCAATTCGACAAGTGATGTTACAACGAATGCTCTTAAGCAATCAACATAAACCGCAATGAATCTTTCAACAACATCCTAGTAAAACCTAAATACGCCTTCATAGATCATAACAGAACACTAGTGTGAAGATTAACTAACGTTGGCAGTGTATCCTCATGAATTTTTAACTACACAATCAGACAAAACACACTAAACATGTACAAATCCTACCAATTTCGATCAAAGACCAAAGCTTTACAATGACCCACAAAACTAAAAACCTTAATAGATCTACCCTCTCAAATCATACAGATAATATCCAGTGGAGCTTAATCAATCAGAAGCAGAGACGTTTTGAATATTGAATCGACGATGGAAGGGGCTTACCTTAATGATACGGGTCTTCACCACTGCTGCGTTCACCACACCCCTGAGAGAATCTACAATCCGGAGGAGACGAAGCGAGGCCCGAGAGAGTCTTCGTCGGTGGTGGGTTTCGATCGGTTTCTGACGGAGAAGACGATGCGGCCCGAGAGAGTCGTCGTCGGTGGTGGGTTTCGATCGGTTTCTGACGGAGAAGGCGATGTGGCGCGAGACAGTCGTCGTCCGTGGTGGTTTCGATCGGTGTTCTGACGGAGAACACGACAGACGCCGGAGGAAACGCTGTGAGGAGATTACGAGAGAAACGATTCGAAATGAGAGAAAAAAAATTAGATTTGTTCAAACGCTGACACGTGGTGTAAAACCTTACTTAAAAAACACGTCCAAAAACATTAAGGATCGGTAATCCTTCTCTTTATTTTGTTTTGAATTAATTAAATGCTCATTTCCTTTAAAAACCCACTAACGATCCAACGTTAATGATGGTCTTATTAGACCATGATTATCGCAAGGGGTTTTTTTCTAAAAAAAAAAAAAAAACCAATCGCGTGCCGCCACGTGTCGGTGAGATCCGCAAACAGTGCCAAAACTTCCTAATTATCAATCCTTATTTGGTAATTTTATAGAGTAGTTTTTAAATTTTTGTAGGATCTACGTGTTAGTGGAGCCTACATTTTGTCAAAAAATTTTCCTAAGAATTTTGGGATATTCATGCTCTTAAGTTAAAAGACAGAAGGAGTAAAATAAATTTCCTCACCGGAGTAAAATATGATTTGATGGTTCTGTTTGACCGTTGGACCAATCCTCCGACCCCCTTCTCGACTTTTCTCCTGTTCTTATTTAAATTCGTTTTATTTTTCTGGCCAAGCATTCAATAATAATGAGAGAATTTCAAACCAAAATGAGACTAATCTCCATATTCTATGGAAAAAGCCGACTTCTTTTTTACAATTATTATCGTCAACAGAGTGGTAAACCATGATTGAAATAGTTGTAATACGTGAAGATGTATATTCAGTATCAGTTCGTGAAGTACTACAGGAGATAGTACATGTGTGTCATGAAGATGGGTTTGGTTGGAGTTCGTGTTGTGTGATGTCTGTAGGCTTGTTAAGCTTGGAGAAGAAGTAATATGTGTATTGGAAGATTTACATTAAGTGTTAAGGATATTACTTGAAGAGGAAAAGGCAAGAGATTTATTCCTTGTGAGAAAAAGGAAAATTGTTTAAGTTGCTTTTGGAAGAACTTGGAGAGCAAGTTCTGGTTATGTATACATGGAAGACGTGCCTCTATGAAGAGAGTAGTCTATGGAAAAGAAAAAGTCGAGAGATCACTGTTTTGTGATTGTGTGATCAAGCCTTTGGTGTCACTGCACTGCGCTAGGTGCTGACGTAGTTGGTGACGTACTTCCGAGGAGTTGGAAGATTGAAGTCTAGATTCAGGGGGAGTTTAGCAATGGCGGTTTCATTGAAGAGATCTGTGAAGATTGCAGCTGTAGAAGTCAGTGTGCTCCGGTGAGCCGGATGGTGATCTATGCATGCGTGTTTGATTCCTAATCTTTGTAGATTGCTACTTAGAAAAGAGTGGTAAACACTAGTGTGT